>NW_021456829.1:212060-292558 GCF_001605985.2 Dendrobium catenatum
GCATGGCAACAATTTTGGAAATTTAATATATTTATAAAAATATTTAAAAAAATTTAATTATATATATATATATATATATGGATAAATTGGGGGCTAAGCCCTTCTATTACTATGAAGAAAGAACTATTACAAGTAAATTGAGAAATAACTTGAAGAAAAGGAAAAAAACTGCCCACCATAAGCAACAACAAAAACTTATGAGGGCCTGTAAAAAATCACAACTATACCATCCAATATTTCCAAAAAAATTCTATGAAGACCAGAATGTGGTAGTAGACGCAGAGCATATTGGACTCAGGCTACAGTCCGAGCGGAAAAACCGACTGAAATCACACGAGAAAAAAGCTCTAATAATCCCCTGGTTGCCAATTCGACCCTCCAAGGGGATCATGGATCTACAACAATCATCATCGTCCTCAAAAAAACCCCCCAGGGACAGCAACAACTTTCCTGGTTTCCCCAAAGGCCTTCCAGGAAGTAGTGAATATCCATTAGAAGTAGCATAAGAGAGAAATCTTTCCATATTCAAAAAAACATCCAGCCCGTCCAGCACAACAGCCTCATATAAAAGGATTTCCAGCAGGGTAGCCAAATTCACGAAAATAGCATACAATCCAGGAAACAGAGAGATCGTGTGAGGAATCTCCCATAAATAGCACCACAAAAACTTTATCATTAGAGGAAATCCAACAATGCATACCCATTTTTCCATTTCAACAACTTAGTGAAGACTGCACTTTTAATTTTTTGGCTTAAAGTAGTAGAGGATGCAAATGCATTGCCAAATTTCCTATCATTCCTTTCTCTCCAAAGGTGATAAATAGCACAACAAATAATGAGGTTGTAAAAAGGCTTTAATTTTCCTTGCACGCTACTAAAGCATTCAAAAGCCTGCAGTATACTTGGCCTAAATAGTTGATTATCCAAACTGGGTATAAGATCAGTGATCGCCGAAAAAGAGTAATCGCATTCAAAAAAGAGGTGAGAGATGTTTTCATTTGCATTATGGCAAAGGGAGCAGCAAGCATTAACAATAATACCCCTAGAATTAAGCACGTTTGCAGTCCTTTAACCCTCCCCGCAAGGCCATCCAACCAAAGGAAGAATATCTCAAACAGTGGTGTTTATGCCAAATGAATTGTTGACAACTGCACAAAGGATTATTCTTAAATAGGAAGTTATAATAAGTGCCATGAGCATTGCCTTTCTCCCCCTCCCAAGAGACAACTAGAATTATTATCTACTACAGCAATTCCGGATAGAATCAGCAGCAGAGAGGCAGAAAGCTGAGAAGGCAAGTTCCATCCACTCAACCAGCTTCATTAAGGATAACAAAAATCTGGGCATTTTTCGGGAATAAATTCAAAATCTCATGCATACCAACAACCTCCTGAAGTTTAGTACCATTGGTCCCAGTAAAGTTTATATTTATTAATATAATATCGGGACTCGCATTTTAAATTGACGCGGAGAGAGGAGGCCGAATTCAGCTAAGGTAGGTGGACGGTTGTGTGCCACGACGCCGAGATCTGATCGGACGGCTCTGAACTGTTGATATTTCCATTGTGGCAAACGAATTCCTTTCAAGGTCGTCGGTGGCACCGCTTGGCTACAGCTTGGTGTGGGCCCACGTGTAACTTTGTTAGACATTTGGCAGTTGGATGTGTTTGGTCAACTTTTTTTATAGCTAATTTTTAATACAAAACTTTTTTTTTTAATAGTAAAAAAACTAACTCTAACGAATCGTTAATCTAATTGCTAATTAAAGTTTGATGAATTAATTGCTAATAATTAGCAAAATTATGTTTTTCATGCTCATTACTTCAAAGAAAAAAAAAAACTTAGGTAAGTGTATTTTAAGAGAAATATTCTAATAATTTTTAATAGATTTATATATTAATAAAAATTCACATAATTCATTTTTATTCCAAAGTTAAATGAATTTAATTTTTAAAACCGACAACCTTAAGATGCTCCTCAAAACTGTTTAAGTTGTTTTTTTCTTTGTTTTTTTATTATCTTTTTTTATTTTTATTATAACTCTTTAAGTTGTTGAGGCTTGGATCGTTTGGGACTGCTTTCTTATTATTTCTGAAAATATTTTTTAAGCTTACTTTTAAAATTTTAATAGTAAAAAACAGCTTTAAAAAGCAATAAGAAAGCCATCCCAAAAGAAATCTAAGACTTCGTTTGAGACAATTTTCATCACTTTCTAAAGTAAATTTTTAGCATTTTTTAAGCAGCAAAAAAATAATGATAAAAAACTATCTCAAACGAAGCGTATGGCTACATTTAAGATAGGCTATACTTTTTAAAATTTTGCTTTTAAAAGCTTATTTCTCAATCAGAGTTTCAAATATGTTTTTTTTTTTTTTTCTAGAAATAACTTATTAAAAGCAAATTTTGGATAATTCTGTGAAAAAATTACTATGAAAATGCACATTACTTTGTGATGGACTGCTTTTCCTACTGTAAAAACAATCATATATTGGCCCAAATAGAGCATGAAATAGCCCTCCAAGGCCCAAAAATCCATTGTCTTTGCTCTTAGCTAAAGCTTTTGTCGGCCCGCACTCCTCTTCAACTCAAATGTAGGCAGCTTATTTGCCTCATTTCCCTTTCAAGCTCCTCCTTTCGCTATGCAATTTTTTTTTCTTTTTCTAGTTATAATACTCCATTTTATCATTTTTAGCTACTCATTATTCCAAAAAAAATTTAATTTAATGGCAGTTGATTATCAAACTATTGGAGTCTTAAGACTTCGTTTGGGACGACTTTTTTATTACTTTTTAAAATAGAGTTTTAGTATAAATTTTTTTTTTATACTAAAACTCTATTTTAAGAAGTAATAAAAAAGTCGCCCCTAAAGAAGCTTAAGATTTTGTTTGGAACAACTTACTTATTGCTTTCTAAAATAAATTTTTAGTACAAATTTAAAGTTAAAAATTTTTTTGTTCTAAAAATTTAATTTAAAAAACACTAAGAAAGCTCTTCTAAAAAAAAGCCCAAGGTTTCGTTTGGGACAGCTTTCTTACCACTGCATAAAACAACTTTCTAGTACACAAATTAAAAATTTTTAACTAAAGGTTGCTCTAACAAGCAGTAAAAAAGCCGTTCCAATCGAAGCCTAAAAATCTTTCGATAGTTGTACATGGAGTTGAAGTCCTAACCAACAATCTATTCTTTTGAATTATTTAGTTGATGATATTGTTTTATTACTAGCTATACTTTTTGCAATTTGTTGTGAAATTTTTTGGAGTGCCTATGCTTTTCATCATCATATTAGACTGAATGCTAAAGAAAGTTGCAGCATGCAGTTGCCAATTTGGTTGCTTTTTATATGCTCATAATCTCTATCTCCACCACCAAAAAACTAGACACTATTTTTTTGCTACAATAGTGTGATGAAAAGCATAAGCTACCAAAACTTATCCATTCAAAAGCAAAATCATAGACCCTCATTTGTTAGAACTAAAGCCTTTCTATTACTCATATAAACCTTTGATTAGAGTGAATAAATTATGAACATGTAAATTTATGAATATAACAGTAAAAGAAATTATATGACGATATATTGATGTAAAATATATCATGATGAGCTTCAAAGTTGTTCGATTTATATTGAGATCAATATTATTCATCAAATCATGTACAGCACTAATCGCAGTGCAAATCATACGACTTTGAAGCTCATTATTTTGATTTTTATAATATAGGATGTCACGACCAAAGTTTTTTATATGAGAAGGCATATATATTAGATGCACTAATTTTTTAAGGTATGCAGATGATCTAATAAAAAAAATTGTTCTTAAGGTATGCAAATGATCTAATATCTACTAATGCGAGGAGAAATAATATTCTTACAAATGAGTTATTTAGCATTTGCCTCATTAATAATATTTATGAGTGACTCAAATATCACCTACATGGTAAATTAGTCAATGACCGCAATGACAACCTTTTATTATCTAGTATCTATAGAAAATGTCTCATGATATCGTTTCCCACTGAGCAAAGAGCCAGGGACCTTAGAGAGTGAAATTCTATTACCGGAACATGAGTGAGATCATAATACATTTGAAAGTTATTGTATTTTTCAATAAAGTTTAATACACCATATTTATTATGGGCTAGGAGAATTCCTACCTTAATATTTTGTTAATATCGAAATGCATACTCGTTCTCCAATGATAACATACACTTGGCGTATTATCCTATAAATGTTGGTTTATATAATTCATCTTCAATAACGCAAAAATTAGTAGCTTATATTTGGAAATGAATAGTAGTTATTGAGGTTTCGTTTTGAGCATCTTTTTTATTATTTCTTAAAGCGGAATTTTAGTGCAATAATTTTTGTTCGGGACAATTTTTAATTTTTGTTCTAAAACTTCATTTTAATTAAGAAGCAATAAGAAAGCCGTCCTAAATAAAGTCTGAGTCTGCATGTAGCCAGCATCGGCTTACATAAGAGGAAGAATATAGGGTTTATTTAAGAGGTTTTCTAGATTTTTTTGATCTAATATTTATTAATGCGAGAGAAAAGTGACTTTGCTAAGTAAAATAATTATTCAGTATGTGTCATTATTTTATGATAAAAGTAAGCGATTTCTTTGAATTTATTTTAAAATTTACATCTAACTATGATTAGAAGAGAAGCCTCACCAATAGGATCTCCGAAATTTGTTGTAAACCTTCAACTATATTTACAGTACTACTTATAGATATTAGATAAGTTCTATTGCTTATTAATTATATTGAAACCAAACACTTAGTTATAATTATGTAGTGTTTAATTCTTCATATAAATATGATAATTGTTCTTAAAGTTCTTTTTTGCTCAAGCATAACATATTGTGCATTAACACCAAAATAACAAACCTTCCATACTTCAAATAATTGTTATAAGAGAGTGCAAAACTTTTCTATTAATTATGACAATTTATTATAACAACCAGAAGTTTAAAACAATCCAAAACTAAAATAACAATAAGTTATTTGAGTTGCAAAATATCATGCCATCAGATAAATTAGTACGTATGTAGTCCGAACGTATAGTTACATCCGAACATGTGAGTATACACACTATATACAAAAGTACATAATATACTTTTGTACACATTGTGTACACATTGTACTTTGTACATTGTGTACACTCACAGTCCGGACGTAGAATTACGTCTGGGCTTCGCACATAATAATTTCTCAAGAAAGAGGATAATAACTCAAGCCACGAAAGTATTGAGGAGACGTTTTTTGTTGAGTTTGGTGAGTCACATGTGGTAGGACAACTAGACCAGTGTGTCAACTATTAAGAGAAGGCATCAATCAAGGGTACGCCATTTGGGGTCATTGGTTTATATACATATCAATATATATCATTAAATTTGTTAGCAAACAAGATTTTGTCCTCCCTAAACTTCATACACCAATTCAACCATTTACACAAACTAATTAATTAATTTTACATATTCTAGATGTTAATTTGAATTGGTAGGCATAGGTGTTAATAAATGATCCAACCCCAACCCAATCCGAAATTTAAAGTTTGGGTTGACCCATATAATAAACGGGTCAAGATTGGATCGTGCATTTCAACAAGTTTATTAAACGGGTCGTGTTCTGATTAACTGACAACCCTATTTTGCCCAAAAATAACATTTATTTTTTTTTTATTTGTTGGTATAATTTTCTTATTTTTAATCAATTAATCTAAAATTTATGATTAAAAGTTAATAAAAATATATTTTATAAAGTAAAAAAGGGTTATCGAGTCGTGTTTGAGTTGCTAGCGGGTCAGATTTAGGTTCACCTCTCTGACCTATTTATTGAACAGGCCGGCCAGATTCAAGTTGACCTTATTCAGATTGGATTGAACCTAAATCCGACTCGTTAAACCATTTTGACACCCCTATTGGCAGATCGGTTTGGGTTTAACTGAAAGTTGACTCGACCTAATTAATTAATTCCCTTCCTAATTAATTCAATCCCTTTACTATATGGGTCAAAGTCTTTGACCCGAACCCGACTCAACTCTAATCCGTCTAACTCATTATTATATGACTGATATAATATTTTGGATTAACATAACTCAATTGACTTTAATATGACTAATTTAATCCAATAAATTATATGCTTATGCCTATCTAATTCTTCAAAACCAGAACCTGAATAGTAAAATGGTCAATTTCAAGCAGATTTTTGGTTATTCGGATTACTCGAATCCGGCCCAAATAATAACCAGGCAAACAAATCCAACCCGAATAATAATAGTATCAACAAAAATTCAAAATTTTCAAATTAAATTCATATTAAATTATTTATTAAACCCCCTAAACCTAATATTTATTTTATTTATAGTAATAATGGATAAGATTTATAGATTTCGTGTGCTCGGCACATACTCCCTTAGCAGAACAGTCAGATCTCTCCATAGACTATCGCTACAGACAACGAGAGAACAATAACGCAAAAACATTATTAGCTCTCCTATTCTCCTTAAATTGACATTTTGAGAAGCTGAATGCGTCTGAAACACATTTGTTTGATTTTTATGGTGACTTTTAATTTGCTCTGTCATTTTCTTCGATAAGCGTCAAAATAGTCGCAGAAAATAATTGTAGTGGTAATGCTTCGATTGCTGGCTAAGGGTTCCTTTTAGGCGACTATAGTTTATTATAAAATGATTAATTAAATTATTGTGAAAAATTAATTTTATAAAAATATTCTTAAACATATTTTGGAGTTGTCTTATTTGAATCCTCGAAGATTCGGCTCGAAATCTAGATTTTAATTTAAGTCAACAAACTCTAAATTTAAATGTAGTTGAACTTCGAATTTGATGAAATCGTTCATCTTACGGTGGGTTTCTTACTATTTTTTAAAGTTGTTGTTGAAAAAGTAATATTTTAAGGCTTCGTTTGGGATAATTTTTTTAGTTCTTTCTAAATCAGATATCTAGTACAATTAATTAAAAAAAAAAAATAAAAAGATGTTTTATAAATCAATATGTAAGTTGTACCAAATTAAGCCTAAAATTATTATAGAAAACAACTCCATAGTAAAAATTTTCTTTTTGAAAACATAAATTTTTTTTTGACAAAATAAAAATTATTTTTACATAAGAAAATTGTTCCAAACGATGCCTTACTCTTATAAAGAGTTCAATAACATTACCCGCTTACAAATATTTTCAATATATATATATATATATATTAACATAAACTGAAAATATATTAATAAAGAGTCCACGGTTACAGACACAATAAATGACATAACAAAACCCAACAGAGAAAGGAGAAGACAAAATACAGCCAAATACGGGGCTCAGTATAAGAATTGCCGAGACTACCAGCACCCCAGAAATCTGGCACGGACCATCCAAAAGGAAACAGCGACTGAACCAATGGTTGCCACACGCAGACCAAAGGGATGCGAGCCCCAGCCACATCACAGCCCAAACACCGCATCGAACCAAAACCAATAAACAAAGCAACACTATCACTGAGAGAAAATAGAAATTTCGTGTAACACCAAACAAAGGCAGTGCCTCTTTGGTGGATTCTCTGAGTTTGGATTGAATTTTTTAGTCTGCTTCTTTTTTGGTTTTACCCTAGGTCCGGAAAATTTACGAATCGTCCTTCGCTGGAAGCCATTAGGAAATTTTTTTCAACCTAAATGGAGAACCAGGGGAGGTGTCTGTCCAGTTCTTAAAACAGGAATTGTTCTGATTAAATTTTTCAATATTGGACTATTTGTCGGGTTGCCATCGATTCGTATTCATTGCAACAATTAATACTTTTCAATGAATAATGATTTGTGGTCTCATACATTAATGTGGAACCGAAATCTCCTGTAGCTACCGTGTTTGGATTCCTTTACTAATATTGGCCATTTTGTTTGCTCCTTTACACGATCTTGATGGGTGTAGGTAGTGATTTTGGGAACCCTTAAAACTGATGAACCGCGATTTACTGGTTCGCAGCCCCCTGTAGCGAGAGTTTTGGTTGAATCAATGGATCTGTGGGTCTTAAAAAGTTTCTGAGAAATCTGGGTTGTGCACCGGAGTTTCAGGCTATGGTTCAGTCGGGTTGTTTTGAAGATTTGCGGATATATTGTATTTCATATTGTTCTATCTTGTTCTTTAGGTCATTTCGAAAACTGGTTTGGCAATTTTTTCTTTTCCAACTCTCATCCTTATTCTTCCGCTGCTGGTTTGGGGGTTGGAAGGATTTCGGTGTTAGGAGTTTGTGTTAGCGGTAAATGAAGTCTGTGTTGTTGTTTGCCCATGGCTTGTTCTTCTGGTTTTTACTGAGAATAAATGTGATTCTCTCTCTAAATTGTTCCTCATTCTAATTCTTGTGGTGAATGTTTGGGAGGGATTACTGTTATTTGTTGCGAATTCATTTTACCGGATGCTTTGGTTATGAGCGTCGCATCCCTGTTTGCTGAAGAGATGTTGATTACGTTATTTGGATGGTGTTATCTTGATGTTGTGTAGTATGAATGGTAGTGGGGCGGTCGTTGGGGTAGAAGTTTTTCTGGTGGTGTCAACTATGGTTTTGTCTCCTAATGCTATTCCTTTTACTCCTCTTGAGGTATTTGCCGGTGATGTTGGTTGGTAATTTGGGTTTTAGACCAGAGTGTTGCTGGGGTTTCCCAGTCTGTGGATGTTCCCGAATTCAATGTTCCTGTATCCGATTCTGTTTCGCGAGTGGTGTTGGGTTGGATGTTTTCCGTTGAGAATGTGAATATTTCTGCTGATTGTGGAGGATATCGTGTGAAAATTAATTCGGTTTGCTCAAAATTTTTGTTAGTGCGTTCCTTGTTAATGTGGTGGGTTACAAACTATGACTAATCGTTTGGGGGGTTTTCTGGTAGGATCTTGGTTGGCCAGATGAATTGGCTAGAGCTTTCATTCTATTGAATTCGGGATCTGATTTTTTGCGGACGCGTGTGTTGTTTCCTTAAATTTTTCATGTGGTGGGTCGGTTCCGTGGCATTCCTGGAATTATTTTTCTTTGGTTCTTATGTGGCGGCTTCTGTGCTCATCGGGTAGATATTATTTCGTGCAGCTTTTCGTGGTAGGGGGGGAAGGTGAGATTATATTATATATATAATATATTAATAGTATATATACTAATATTAAAGATAACATAGTAATGGTTTCTATACATTTTAATGTCAAAATGAATAGATATATAATTAAAATAAATGTAAAATAAAAATAGAAAAATACTAAAAGATTGATCTATGTTGGTGTTTTCTATTTTTTAAGGCTTTGTTTTATTTACAAATAATTATCTTACAATTTTGATCACTTTTTTTCATGCTAAGACAAAATATAAGAAAATATTTTGATATAATTATTATTTTTTTATTGAGTCACTCTTCTTTATAACATATCACACAAACAAATATATTAAAAACGTGTTACTTTTGTGAGAAACAAAAAATATATTTCTAGATTGCATGATTTATTTTAATTTTAGCATATGAAGCCATATTATTAAAATTTTAATTAAAAAATTAAATAGAAGAAAAAGTGACTATTTTTGCAATTTATATTTTTATTTTTGTGAAATTTACATATATATTATGCAATTTTTATATATTTATATATCTATCATTTAAACTTTGATATTTAATTATATAATATTTAAATATTTAAATTACAAAAATTATTAATATTAACTTATCTAAAGTAAAATATATCTTTTTCTACATATATTTTAGTATGATCGAGATGCTAAATATTCTATAAATAAAATTTATAAATAAATATTAAATTTTAAGTATTATATATTTAAATATATATAAAAATTATGAGATATGTTTGTAAATTTCTATTTTTTTTATTTAAGTAGCAACGACAAAATATATATTTTTTTATTTTATAAAGAATTAAATTTTCTTAAAAATATTTCTCATATTATATATATATAGAAAATAAAAAAACAGATGCAAGAGTGCGTGACCCGCCCGCATTTATTTGTCACATAAATCCAAAAACTTAGGCTGTGTTATCCATAGCTTCATCTTCACGAAACAAATAATCCGAGAGAGAGAGAGAGAGAAACGCAAAATACAATAATTCCCAACTCATATAAGACTGGCTTAATAGATAAAAAATAATATTTTTAATTTATAAGTAATTATATTAATTATATAAAATAAATTAATATAACTCACAAATTCCTAAATTTCTCATTATCAACCTAATTATAATTATTTTATTTAATTGTTCCTCAATCTACAAAAAAAACTAAATAAATATATTTATCTTATATATCCTTTAAATCAAATATAGCCTTGAATAACATAAAAAGAGTATAGAAAATTCATTATTTATTTATTTTATTCTAATTTGTAATAAATGCACATAAATTTATTTATTTTTCACATTAAAAAATTATCACCAACTAATTTAAATGTAAAAAGAAATTCACAAATATTTAACTTCAATGGCATTTTTCGAGTTATTTTTCTTATTTGTTAAGGAAAAATAATCTCATCACAAATGTTAAATCAATTATTTCTCATAAATTTATTCACTTTAGTACAACAATTTTTTTTATTCATTATTTTATCTGGTTTGAAGTTACAACTTCAGAAATAAAATATTATTGGGGTTTTATTTATGATGACTTTTTTACTGGTTCTTAAAATAATTTTAAATAAAAAAAATTTAATTTTTATACTAAAAAATTATTTTATGAAGCAATAAAAAAATTATCACAAATGAAATTTAAATATAAGAAAAAAATCCTATCAGGATACAATGGAGCTCAAATTCTTTTATTTATTTTTCATAAATAAGTTAATAAAGAGTTTTTCATATAATTTGTGCTCAGGATAGGCTTAAGAATTATTAGATATGCTTTAAATAAGTGATACATAAGAAGAAATGCATTACACTAATCTCAAAGCATATCAAAATTTTAGAAAATTTTAAAATTCATACTAATGAATATATATGCTGACATAATTTGATCAATTAAGCTTCAGATTGAATCTCCTCCAACCCCATCTCCTCCATCTTCTTCCCCTCACGGCACTTACAGCTCTGATCAACCGCAGCTCCAATCTTCCTCGCAACGATCACAGAGTTAATAACTTCATCATCGGGATGATAAACTGATAAAACCTCAAAGCCTTTGAGATCTGCAGGCTCCACTACTGGATACAAGAACATTCTCGCTCCATGAGCGCTTCTGACCACCAGCATTGCTCCTGGCGCCATATGCCTCGACAAGTGCTCAATCACTCCCACCTTTTGCTCTTTCTCCAACCCAACTAAGGCTGCTAGGAACACCACTCCGTAGCTCCGAAGACGGTCGCCGATCGCAGAGGCGTCGGCGGTTATGAACTCCATGCGGGCAGCGAGAGAATTGTCGTTGGCGACGAGAGCAGAGGCCTTGGCGGTGGCGGAAGGGTCGATGTCGAAGTTGTGGAAGGTGGAGGAAGGGAAGTGGCGTGAAGCGAGGATTATGGAGGAGAGAGGGAGGGGGCCGGAGCCGAGGAAGGCGATGAGAGGAGGGGGCTGGAGGAGGTGGGAGAAAAGGAGGGAGGATTCCAGGAGGGAGAGGGAGAGGTAGTTGGAGAAGTAGGGGAAGACGGGGAGGTGGGGGAGAAGGGAGGAGGAGGTGAGGGAGAGTTGGAGGAGGATGGAGGAGTAATGGAGTTCGAGGAAGGATTCAGCTGAGCTGCAGAGGGAGATGAGGTGGGAACGCATGGAGAGAGTGGAGGGAGAGAGGGAGGAGAGGGAAAGGGAAGGGTAGGAAGGGATGCAGGTGGAGACTAGAGAAGAGAAGATGGAGTTAACTTGAGGGGAAGGATGGAGGGAAGGGAGATTAGAAATGGTGTTGTAGAGTTGTGTTATGATGGTGATGAGCTTTTCTTCTTCTTCTTCTCCTCCTTGTGGTTTTGGATCTTTGGTGCTTTGGGTTTGGGAGAGAAGGAGGCGGTGGTGGTGGAGCTTGGTGGCGATGACCATGGTGGTGTGGTTGGGTTTGGAGAAGGAGAAGTGTTTGAGCTCTGATGGGAGGAGAGGTGAAGGAGCAGGATGAGGAAGTGTGGGATGTATTGGTGTATATATAGTGTTAGGGGAGCAATGGTGGTGAGGAGAAAGTCAAATGGAATATTTTATGGACCATGTTGTTTTTTGAAAATACAAATTTTAATTAAAAATAAAGAATAAAATTTTATTTATTATTTAAAAAAGTAATATTTGGTTGATTTATAAAAATATAATTTGTTGGGATGTGCATATTTTATTATTATTATTATTTTGATCTTATGCTAAAATTTTAAATAAATCAAATAATTTTCTTCATAAAATTAAATATATTTATTTTATTTATGTCGTGGATATATCTATATGGCCTGTATTGTATTTGAGTGCCCTCAGTGGAATTTTGATCAAGATGTAGCATTAACGATTGCTTTTGGTGAAGGTGGAAAGCATTTCTTTATCATCTTCTTTTTTAAGTGAAAAAAAAAAAGCATTCTATATTATAAATCTGCATATGAGGCCAAATATGTAACAACATATCAACCTCTATACTTTACACTTATAAATTAAAAAATAATAATAAATCAAAGATGGTCATTGTTTTGACTTATTTTACAATCTCATACTGTGGTAGATCAATAACTAGTCTCTTATGGTTATATTTTTTGTACTCAATTATAGATTGTTAAATAATATATTTTACACAACTCGTATTTGAATTGTATGTACATTATATGTATGATCCCACATTAGTTATTTGAGAAAAAAATTATTAAATATGCTTTGGTGGGTATAATTTCTTATTATAACTATTAGTCTCCAATAGATAATCAACTTGACGTTGTATGAAATGTTTTCCAATCATTTATGTCTGGTCTGGAGCGCAACAACATTAGAAATTGTCGTCACAGCATTGAAATTTCTATTGTACAATGATTCTCGATTAAGCATGTAGCTCAACGGCTTTGGCTTACTCGGTTGCTACGGTGGCTTGAAATAACACACATTTTGTGTTTAAATAAATCAAAATCTATCACTCACTCTTCCCTCCCTCACCTCAGTTGTGACTTGCCATGGAAGGAAAGAACATAAGGGGTAGGAAGGAGGAGAAAGGAAAGAGCAAGAAGGGTTTTTAGTTGATGGTTCGCTTCGTCGCTTTAAAAAAATTACTCATATCATTGTAGGTGACTTCTCTCATATTTTTGTTTTCAAAAATTTGGATTTCGACAGTTGGATTTCTCCCAAAATAATTTTAATTGCATTTTTTTAATTAATGAACTTCTATCGCATAACTTTTTATATGTTGTTGTAGTACAATTGGTTTAGCCACCAGAAACTTGGATACCGGACAACTGATTGACGCCGCCGGAAATCCCTTATAACCGCTGGTATTTACCGACGTTAGTTCAACGACATGCCGGTGGCTACAACTGCTGGCAAATCCTTCGGTTATGACTGTCAGTTAGCTGCTGGTACGATTTCCAGTGGTCTACCGCGGTCGAATAACAGTATTTTTACTGGCGGTCGGACGGCCGGAAAGCCGCTGCAAAACACCGGCGATAACCGACGGTATAAACCGCCTGAACACCATCGGTGAAACAAACCGCCGGAAAAACACCGCCGGTAACAATTTCTGACGCCATTTTTCCCGGCGGTGTGAAAACTGCCGAAAAGCCGCCGGTGTTTTTCAGAACTGCCGAAAAACATGAGTAAACTGCCGGCAAAAACCGCTGGTAATGAGTAAATTTTTTGTAGTGGGTGAGATTAGCTCACTAGCCATTCACTGAATTGGAAGCTTTCTTTTTTCATTCAAAATCACAATCAATCTAAGATCGATGATCAACATTCTTTCTTCAGGCATGACCATCCAGATAAAGTCGTTCAAATGTATCTTTGTGTGTGTATGCGTGTGTGTATTATTTTTTTAATCTGGTTTAAAAGGCGGTGTTTGAGTTATGTAGGGTGGGTTGATCTAAAAACCAAAATGACCCATTTAATAAATTGGTTAGATGAATTGTTTTTAGGTTACTTTCGTTTAAAGTTTGTCTTGAATCATATAATTTGTGTTCATGTTTGTAGTTCTCAAGTTTAGTTAAGTTTGAGTCAAAAAGTAACACAATCTATTAGCTTGAATCAATATATCTAAAGGACATTATTATTCATGCTTAATGAATTCTCATCAATATGATTCAAATTAAATTGCATGAGATCTTTTTAGCTCTCATATCATTATATTTGACTATGCCATGATTCGAGTCAACTTATCAATTATCTTTGATATAAGAATATTTCTCAGCCCTAATCTCATGGATATAGGCAAACATCTAATCATATAATTCAGGTTACAATCAACATTGATCTTAAAACAATCAATATAGATAATATCATTTGATTCATATCATATATGTTAGAATCGGAGGAGGAGAAGATGAACAGTAAAATGGAGGAAAAAGCTATATCGATTCATCCCATGCCTGTGGTATATAACAGAGATAAAAGTGCTCCCTGAGCATGTCAGATGACCGTTAGTGGTCATTGTCTAAAAGGTGGTGTGTGTATCATTACATGTGTAAAGGATCATGATGCATAAGTAAGTGGTTACTTAACATCCCCCCTCAAATTAACTATCTAGTTTACTAATAGTTAATTTGTTGCGGTGTGTAAGGAAACGAGAGGTGGATAGAGGCTTTGTTAAAATGTCAGCCGGCTGATCATCGGAGTTGATATGAGCGGCAACAATGGTGTTCTTCTGGATGTGATCACTAATAAAATGATGATCAATTTCTATATGCTTGGTTCTCGCGTGAAATACTGGATTGTGAGCGAGTGCAAGAGCTGAAATATTGTCACAGAATATTGTGGTTGGCTGCTCAAGAGGAATTTGAAAATCAAGTAGAAGACGGCGTAGCCAAAGAACATCAGATAGAGCCGAAGCAAGTGCTCTGTATTCTGCCTCCGTAGACGATTTAGCAACCGTGGTTTGCTTCTTCACACTCCACGAGATGAGATTGTTTCCCAAGAAGGTACAAAATCCAGAAATGGATTTGCGATCAGTGGTGTCCGACGCCCAATCGGCATCGCAATAGGTAGTAAGTTCCAAGGATCCTTTGGAAATTGGGAGACCAAGATGTTGAGTTCCACGGAGATAACGAAGAAGGCGTTTTAGTCTCATATAGTCATGCATTGTGGGATTATGCATAGTTTGGCAGATTGTGTTGGTCGCAAACGAAATATCTGGTCTGGTGATGGTTAGGTAGTGTAGCGAGCCTGCTAGTTGCCGGTAATGAGTTGGATTATTGTAAGGGGTAAGGTCCGGAGCAGTTCGACAACCAGAGGGAGATATCGGAGTGCTAGCTGACTTGCAGTCCTGCAATCCCGAAGCCAAAAGAATGTCACGGGCATAATGAGATTGGTGTAGAAAAGCACCTGTGGTTGTGTAATGGATTTGAATGCCAAGAAATAGACGAGGTTGTCCCAGTTGTTTTAACGCAAAAGAGAGCTGTAAGGCCTTGAGGAGTTGATCGAGCACTCGATGATTATTACCAGTCAAGAGAAGATCATCCACATAGATGAGAAGATATAGCTGGACATTGTTCCGGTTGTAAATGAGTAATGAAGGGTCAGCTTTGCTAAAATGAAAGCCAAAGTGGATAAGAAAACCGGTGAGCTTATGGAACCACTGTCGAGGAGATTGCTTGAGACCATAAATGGCTTTCCGAAGCTTACAGACATGAGTAGGATGATCTTTGTTTATGAAGCCAGGAGGCTGTTTCATGTAGACCTCCTCGTGAAGATCCCCATGGAGAAAGGCATTTGCTATATCAAATTGCAGCAAAGGCCAGTTGCGATGAATAGCGACAACCAGGAGAATTCTGACGGTAGGCATCTTAGCCACGGGGCTGAAAGTGTCCTTGTAGTTAATCCCATACTGTTGAGTATATCCTTGGGCTACTAATCTCGCCTTATATTTATCCACTGTCCCATCGGCATGAGTTTTGATTTTATAAAGCCACCGGCAGCCTATGATAGGAGCATTGATCGGCATAGGAACAAGTGTCCAAGTCTGTTGATCATGCAGAGCTTGCATTTCAACGGACATAGCATTTGCCCATTGTGGGATTTTGACAGCAACATGGTAGGAGGTAGGAACCGTGGACACGTTTGATACAGCAAGAAGATCAAACACCTTTTTGGGTTTGGAGTGGCCAGTTTTGGAACGCGTATCCATATGGTGAGAGGTAGCGGGAATGATTACAGTTGGTGGAGGTTCGTTTGGATGGACAGCAGGAGTTGGGATTGCAGGAGTTGGGAATGGAGACGAGATCAAATTGGAAGTGCTAATTTGAGGTGTAGGTGAAGGTGATGTATTAGAAGAAGATAGTGGTTGTAAAGTAGAAACTGGAGTGAGGAGCATTGGTGGAGTGAACGTGGAGGGGGAAGTTAGTTGATCTGGAACAGAGCGGGGAGGGTAAGGATGATGCTGTTCATGGAATTTAACATGTCGAGATATATAGAGTTTTTGAGTTTGATGATGATAACACCTGTAACCTTTGTGATGCGATGAGTAGCCAAGAAAGATACAAGGTAGAGACTTAGGGGCTAGTTTGTGAGGAGATTGATGTTGTAACCAAGGGAAGCACAAGCACCCGAAGGATTTTAGGTGATCATAGCTTGGAATTCGTCCATGTAGAAGGCTGAAAGGAATTTTAGCATTGAGAGCTGAAGTGGGTAGCCGATTGATCAGATAATTAGCGGTTTGAAGAGCCTCAGCCCAGAATTTATAAGGAAGATGAGCGGCGTGAAGAAGAGTGCGAGTGGTTTCAAGAAGGTGTCTGTGCTTCCTTTCGGATACACCATTTTGTTGGGGGGTATATGGACAGCTGAATTCATGATGTATCCCGTTAGAAGATAGGAAGTTTTCAAAAGATTGACTAGTATATTCACCACCAGCGTCGGTTCGGAATGTTTTTATTTGAGCATTGAATTGAGTTTTAGTCATGCTGAGAAATTGTTGAAATTTGGTGAAGGTTTCATTTTTAGTATGCATTAAATACAACCAACAGTAACGAGTAGCATCGTCAATAAATACTGTATAATACCGAAAGCCATTGAGAGAAGAGACTGGGGAAGGACCCCAAACATCAGAATGTATTAAGCTAAAAGGGGTTGATACATGAGTGCTTGAAGTAGGAAAGGATAATCTATGGCTTTTAGCCATGTTACATGAAACACAAGTAAAAGAAAGAGAACAATTTCCTAAAACAGGTATAATTTTAGATAGTTCAGCCATCGCCCGTGGATGAGGGTGGCCAAGACGGGAGTGCCAGAGGATCGCCGGAGATGAAGTGGTGTGAAGCGCCTTGTGATCAGCAGATGAGAAAACTTTGAGTGGATAGATGCCATCTCGATTATGGCCATGGTGAATGGTTGAGTTGTCCCGAAGATCCTTGATGATGAATCCACCGGGATCAAAGGAAACAGAACAGTGATTATCAGAAACAAGTTTAGATATGGATAGGAGATTATGAGACAAGTTTGGAACATGAAGAAGATGAGCAAGTTTGAGCTTACGATTAGTGTCTGGTAATGGGAGAATACCAGATCCACTGTGATGAATGGGAAGGGATGAGCCGCTTGCTGTAGAAACAGAGTCTGGTCCTTTGTATGAACTGGGTTGCTGGATGTTGAGAATGTCAGGCGTGAGATGAGCGGAAGCTCCAGAGTCTAAAATCCAATCGGTATTCGGTGCAGACTGAGGCTGTGATAAATAAGCTCTGGTGTTAGCCGTTGGAGGTGCAGAGTAATTTGAATTATATCGATGCCAACAACTCAATGCTGAGTGACCAGTTTTTCCACAGATTTGACAAACAGGCCGAGGGGAAGTGCGAGCAGAAGGGGACGGAGCCTTAGATGGAGGACTGATAGTCGGAGAAGAAATTCCTCGACCTCTGTTGTTCTTGGCATAGGAGGTTCGCCCTGATCCACGGGAGGAATAAAGAGCCTGAACATCACCGGACAGTGTAGTGTCTTGCAGAAGCTCCGATTGAAGATTGATCTCTTCGCTGCATAGTAGGGAGTAGAGGGACTCAAGTGAGATGGTGTGAGGGGAGGTTCGAATAGCAGCTTTGAAGGGATTATATGAAGGCGGAAGTCCCTTTAAAGTATACAGGATAATGTCCTCAACATCAATATGAGATCCGGCAGCTGCAATGTTATCAACCAGAGATTTAATCTGCGACAGATATTGCGAAATGGTTTGATCCTTCATCTGCACACTATGTAGCTCATTCTTCAATTGAATCACACGAGACCGGTTGGATGGCTGCAGGCGACGCTCCAGGGTCATCCAGATCTCGTGAGACGTTTTCAAATGCAAAATATATGGTAGAACAGATGGCGAAATGGTGGAAAACAGGGCTGAGATCAAGTTTTGATCAATTAACTTCCAGAGTTTTTGATCACTGATCGATTCAGGACACGGTAGTTGGCCGGAGATATATCCTTCGAATCCGTTAGCAGTGAAGGCCTGATGAATCTGCATACGCCACAAAGCATAGTTGTCGACGGTCAGCTGATTATGCACCAAGAGCTTTAGATTCGACATGAGAAATTTGAGAGGGGGCGGGACGGTGAAGTCGGCCATAGTAGCAGATAGAGATGACGCATTCAGAGGTTGAGAGGAAGCGGACTGCGTCTGAGAAGATGCTCCTTGATCCGCCATTAGAGAAGAGAGGATCAGCTATGAAGCTTAATCACGCTCTGATACCATGTTAGAATCGGAGGAGGAGAAGATGAACAGTAAAATGGAGGAAAAAGCTATATCGATTCATCCCATGCCTGTGGTATATAACAGAGATAAAAGTGCTCCCTGAGCATGTCAGATGACCGTTAGTGGTCATTGTCTAAAAGGTGGTGTGTGTATCATTACATGTGTAAAGGATCATGATGCATAAGTAAGTGGTTACTTAACAATATATATCATCTTTCTTGAAGCTCAGACCTCTACCAAGATGCTTTCACTATCATGAAAGTGCAACTATTCAAATTTATTCTCAATTATAACTTGGCTTACTTATCTCCTATCCACTAATCAAATTGTGGATCAAAGTACCATCAATTATGAAGACATCCTACTTTGAAAATCTATAATCATAAGCCAAGTGTGCCATCTCTGCATATATGACTTATTAAGATGTTAAAAATTTACTTCATCTTAAAATATATAAAGAGTCTCATCTCAATTATCTCAGGGCACCTCCTGGAGTTACAAAAAAGTACAATAACCATAGCTCAAATCATCACCAACCAAACCCTAAACTCAATAAAAACAAATGTGAAAAATAAGGAAAAGAAGAAGCAAACCAAAAATTGAAGATAACATGATAATGACTACAAGCAACCAAATAAAAAGTCCCCAAAAATATGAAAAAAGATGGAATGATAGAACCAATCATAAAAATACGAAAAATACAAAAAGAAGAAGAATCAGTACTCTAAAAATACCCAGTCAAATAATATTATCTCGAATCCTCCAAACTCTCTTTACTTTGATCATATTCTTTGCAAAAATTGAAGTGGTTTAGCTTTTGACTTAAACAAAAGAGAAAAAGAATTCAAATCCCTAAAAAATCATGCAATGGTACATTTTATCTGTATGAGATAGCGTATTTATTCTCATGATTGATGTCTTTTATCTATTTCCTCATCACGTATTTCTATCTTCTATATTGACTTCTTCTCTCCCAGGGAAAAAAAAAAAAGAAAAAAAATCTTCCTCGCAAGAAAATCTCTCTTCTCATCCACAGCCATTCATTTGCAAAGCAGCAATCAATACTGACCGTTCATGGCTCAACGGTGGGTCCCGCGTGCCACTTGGAGCTAATCTGGTAGGCCTAAGTGTGCGTAAGCTACAGAGAATGCATCAAACGCTGGGATTCCCATATATCTCTCGGTTCACACTAGAGCTAATGATCCACCACTTCTTCAGGATTAGCTGATAAGCGTAGAACAGCGGAGCATACATAGTTAGAGTGGCGTGCGGTGGTGAAGATTGTCAGCAGGTCTTGATGGTGTTTCCTGTTCTGACTCGGGCAGCTGATGATAAATAGTATGCAATTTCGCGACCCCCATTCTCCCCATCTGACCTTTCGTCGTTATAAATAGCATCAATAAAGGCGGTTTCAATTGACGACGACGTATATAAAAATAAATAAATAAAC
Organism: Dendrobium catenatum; assembly: GCF_001605985.2. Lineage (NCBI taxonomy): Eukaryota > Viridiplantae > Streptophyta > Magnoliopsida > Asparagales > Orchidaceae > Dendrobium > Dendrobium catenatum. The sequence continues at coordinate 232,296 of NW_021456829.1, forward strand.
AAAATTATAAAAAAAATGGATACTAAATTTCAATTTCCTAACTAATTATAAAATTATATATACAAAGGAATATCATTTTTTTTTTGAATAAATTGAAATGGGTATTTTATCAAATTTTATTGACTCCAATATAGGAGAGATTATTGCTAGCGGAGTCTAAACACAGAGAATCGTTCAGTTTTGTCACTGTGAACTATAAAAGCATAGTTACTGTTCACAACTTTGTTTTTAATATTCATAGTCACAAAACTCCGGATTCCGCACACAATAATATCTTCTAATATATGGTGTCAATAAATGACCCAATCCGATAATTAGACTCTGACTTGACCCAAAATATTTAGATTCAGACTAATTCGATTCATAAATTGATTGAGTTAAGATTGTTATGCAAACCTGATAGTGACATAATAACAACCCCATTTAATTTTTTTTTTTCCTGAAGTTCTTTTGATTGCTTGTATGTTCATTTTATTTTTGATCAATTAATCTAAATTTTAAGTTGATAAGTTACAAAATTTTTGTATATCCAAATAGATTAGTAGGCTAGGTTCGGGTCAACTGGATTGCGGTGGGTCGGATTTAGGTTCACCTTTTTTGACATATTTATTAATTGGGTTGAGTTTGAATCAATTGAGTTCAGAATGAGTTAATTTTATATTGAACTCAATCTAAATATGTTAACCCATTTTGACACTCTTATTCTAATAATTAAAAAAAAAAAAGAAGTCCGAAGTTCTAATCAGCCCAAACAAAAGTCGCCAAATGTGAAAATTGTTTTGAAAAGAATCTCAAAATTGGTAGAATGTGGATTATTATATGGCATAGTTGAAAATAAAGCATAGAGAATTTTAATTTATATTTTTTTATTCTTAAAAATTAATTAAATAATATTGGAATACTTTGTGTTCACACTGACTATTAATCAAATTAAACATACTTTAGGCACATTAGGAAGTAGGAACCTCAAACAATAATAATAATTTTAAAACTCTCCAATAATTATATTAAAAAAAAAAAAAAACTCATACATTTTGCTTAACTGCTCTATCAATGGTGGGTCTTACATTTTGTCTGATTAAAGAAAAAAATTGCGAGCGTGTGTAATGCAATGTTCTATATTTATTGATGTAAAATTAATCGTTAAAGTTGTTGGGATTAATTATTTTTTATATTAAATATTTTAGTGTGAAATTTTTTTGAATCAAAAATTTTGTACTACAAAACTGCTTTAGAAAGTAACAAAAAGGTTGTCCAAAATAAAATCTAAATTTACATTTTAAACTCAATTAATATATATATATATTTAAGATTTTTAAATATTTCTAATAAATTTATAAAAAAGAAGACCCTACTTGACAATCTCTCTCTCTCTTTATCTCTCTGTCTCCCACTTGAATTTCACTCATCTTATTTCGATCAACACAACCATCCAAGTCATGATCAAGCTCATTATTATAAATTACAATTATCGAAAATTTCAATTTCATTATATCCTCATGAGAAACAATTGACAACTCCCGTTCTGCCTCTTGAACAATGTCGACCGCCGACTATGGTTCTTCTTATCACTATCGACAGTCAGCTACAGTCCCTATGACCTGGGCCACCCACCGACTACGATCCCTCGGACCACCGTCTCCCGTCGACTATGGTACATCCGACCAACATCGCCCGTTGAATACAATCCCTTCGACCACCGTCGCCTGCCGACTACTATCCCTTCGACCACCGTCGCCTGCCAATTATTGTCCCTCCAACCTCCCATTGCCAGCAGACTATGATCCCACTAACTTCTGTCACCCACCGACTATGGTCCCTTTGACTAAGGGTTTCAAAATGGGTTTTGGTTTGGCTTTGGTTTGAACCCAGAATTGACTCAGGTCTAAGCGGGTTGACCCGTACATGACCCGATTTTGTAAAATATTTACAAAATTTGACCATGACCCATTCAGGTTACCGGGTTGACCTGACCCGACCAGTGAACCGAGCTATGTGTGTGTGTGTGCGGAGTGCGAGTCTACTGCTCTAGCGTTGTGTGCGGTCCATGAGGATAGCAAAAGCCTAAGGGCTCGACGAATCAATGCTCGCAGTCGTAGGATCATTGGTTTGGACTGCATAGGACAGAGTCTGGACGACTAGACAAGGGAAGCGCTCAATGGGATTAGGATGGATTGAGCTCTGAGCCCAAGTTTGATATGATGGTGCGAATACAGAACGGATGGTGCGAATGCAGGATCGAGCTGGATCGAGCCGTACCAATATGGATGCGGGCAAAGTTTGAAAGCTAGATCAAGCTCTCGAGCATGGGTCAGGTTACAGAGGATGGAGTCCCGATCATTTTGGGTTCATCACAAGTTTTCAGGTCAACCTGATCCAGTTTTATAAACAAGTTAGAATTTGAATCCTGAACCTGACCAATATGGCAAATGAGTTGACCCGAATATGAAATTTCATGAGTCAGTTCTAGGTCATGTTTTAATTTGGGTCAAATATTGACACCCCTATATTTGACCACCTTCACCTGTCGACCACGGTCCCTCTAACTCAAGTAGCTCGCCGATTAGGGTTCCTTCAATCACCTTCACTAGTTGACTATGGTCATTTTGACTTCTCGTCGATCGTCAACTACAGTCCCTTTTATCACTATCGCTTGCCAACTACGGCCCCTGTGACATTCGCCACCTGCGGACTATGGCCCCTTGGACCACTATCACCCGCGCCGACTACAGTCCCTCCGACCAACATCGTCTAACGACTACAATCCCTGCAACCTCCACCACTTGTCGACTACAGTCCCTCAGACCACCGTCTCCCACCGATTGCAGTCCATCCGACCACTATCGCTCGCTAACTATAGTCCCTCCAACCACTACCGCCTAACTACGATCCTGGTGGCTGAATAAACATGCATGCACTCTCTTAATAACAATTCTCATATCACTAGATTCTTCCAGCTGCCGCCTTGTAATGTGCTCTATATGATATATATTTATTTCATCAAGCAAGGCCTTCCCCCCGTAGAAGGGCCTCATTTGTATTCAACAATAAAAACTAGTGGAACCAATTTAACTAAGTCAAGCCCTGTGATTTTTCTCTATTTCAAGGTTTTCCAAGTAAAAATATTAGTATCCCTTTTGACTCCCTCATCCCTCTCTCTTTATTTATATGCGAGCTAGATCTACGTTCAAATCTAAGACATTAAGCACTTTCTCTCTACCGCTGCGAATGCTCTGGTCCGCAACAATTATAATTCTAACCTAAAACAAGTTAAAATATATACTAGAAACCACATTATATATATGAAAAATAAACTCAAATCTAAACAAATTTTCATGAAAAAATAAAAAACCAAAATAACTTTAAAATGTTATTTAAAAAGAATCTAACAGATGAAATCTCAAATTGATTGAAAAACATCAAAGATATATAAATTTACATTTAAATCCTTGAAGAAATGAACAAAATTGTTGTAGAAATCAGCTAGAATGTGCAAGGCAATTCGAGGCGGCAAAAAATGGCTGCTCTACTCTATTTGCATAAAATGGAGAAGAAGGGGGCTGTCACTTAAAAATTATGGCCTTACCGGCGAATTTTCTTGCAAAAATTGCTTTAGGTTTTAAGTTAAATTTTTTGAAAGAAATTTCTGCAAGAAATCTAGCTGGAAATTTAATTATCGGTGAGAATTTTGGCGGAAATTTCAACCGTAATTTTCTACCTGAAATATCTGTTGGAAAATAAGTCGGTATTAAATATTTTTTTCTAGCAAGTTTTCACCTCTTTTAAATCTGCTGAAAATTAGTATTTCTTCTATAACATGTTTGTGTTTGCGAATGTATGTGTGTGTATGTATGTATATGAAATAATGAATATAAACATAGCTTAGAGAATTATTTTAATATGATTAATATTTTTTAGCAATTTGAAATTCTAATTATTTAAAATTTATAATGGTGAATAAATGATGCAAATGATGGTGAGCTCTTTCTATCTGAAAGGTTAGTACTCTCACTATCTCTCTCTAAATAATTCATTTGGTCTCACTTCTCTCCTATTTAATTTCTTAGAAAGAAACTCTTAGAAAATCTATATTTTATACATACATTGTTTCTACCATTTCATGAATATTGGACTCACTTATCAAACAACTTATAATTTTATTTGAAAGTATGATAGTTTATTTTATATAAACAATAAAAGTAAAAAAAAAAAATCATAGTTAGATAATATACTTTGATGCCTCTTAAGTATGACAAAAAAAAAAATCATATACATAATCTTTCGCCAATATGAATATTAAAAAGAGTTATCTTTCTGGGCATTGTAGCATTACAGATAGAAAATTTTTATAATTCAAATTGACGGCTATTTGGTTCCATTTGGGACAGCTTTTTTATTATTTAGGGTTTAAAGCAGCTTTCTTGTACTAGAAAGCTACATTAAGGGTTCGTTTGGGACAGCTTTTTATTGCTTTATAAAGGAACTTTCTAGTACAAAAATTTTAATTTTTATATATAAAAAATTGTTTTAAGAAACAATAAGAAAGCAGTCTCAAATGAAGCCTAAAAAGTAGCAAAAAAAGTCATCCCAAATGAAGCCTTCAATTACAATGAAGATAAATACCTTTTAACTATTGTGTCAAATCAATATGTGTTTGCTCTTTATGGCGTGTTTGGTTGCAATCCAAGTTAGCTTCAACAAAGTTTATGAAAATATAATTATAATTATAATTATAATATAAATTTAAATTTATTTCTAATGAATCTTTAAAGTAATTTAATTATCATCAGAGATAAGATTAAACGCTAAAAAATAAAGCTCATCATCCATCTTTTTGGTCATTTATGCAAAATTCTAAAATATTTACCAATCTAACTCCTAAGTTTTTATATTTATTTATATAACGAATAAATCTCTTAATAATAGCATTAAATATATCATTAACATTCATTTTTTCAAGTGAAGTATACATTTTCATACATATATTTTAAGGTAACTATTATATAAATAAATATAAAAAACATAAAAAAATTTATAATATTTAATTAAATCCCCCTTCAATCTTAATTATTAGATTAGGCTTAAATGCTTAAGCAGTTAAGCTCCACATAAGCCCCAACTAATTACCCCAACTAAATAGAACTTTACAAATCATAATACCTAAAGCAAACATTTTAAAACAAACCAAAAATGTCGACATTTTGCCCTCATACATTTCAGTGCATGTGAGGATCTCTTTTCCTTCTTTTCAATTGTCAGTGGCACAGAGCAAGATAAAAATAGCTATTTTATCATAGTGCATTTGCATAGTCAGAGAGCTCTCTATTCCCTAAGCCCCATTAAAGCTCTCTCTCCTCCACCATTGGACCCTTCAAAGTTAGGTAGTTGCTTTAGGGAATATTATGAATGTGAACACTATGTTGACATATGAAATATATTGATATCATAACCCTAATGCGACTACTCGACGCAGATACAAATTATTTTTTTTCTATTATTGGTTTTGGCTCTTTAGGTTGTACTGTTTGTTCTCTACTTTGTCATCATTTGAAAGGCCAAAAGCAAGAGGAATGGGTGGTAAGCCTTATGGGGACATCAATTATTTGATTGGGTACAACATATATCATCTAATGGTTCTTCAAGCAATCATTAGGGTTTCGTTTGGGATGATTTTTTTAGTGCTTCTGAAAGCAGCTTTCTAGTATAAAATTTTTTATTTTTGTACTAGGAATTTGTTTTTAGAAGCAGGAAGAAAGCCGTCTCAAACGAAGCCTAGGTCTCTTGCATTATAATGTGAAAATCATATATTTGAGTCATGAAATTATTTATTTTTTATATTAAGGGTGATTATTTGCATCATTTTTCTTTCAAAATTATGTATTAATAGTAGCTTATTGCACATATTGGTGTGCTTAGTTTGGGATATTGGACATTTAATGTGTATTCATTTAGGTTTCGTTTCGTGACGGTATGTTGTCATTTGACGTAAAATATAAGTATCATTATTTATTCTTATAGAGCTGGCTGACTACTTTGCAGCTGTTTTACGATTATAAAATTGTAAAAGAAGCGTGCACGTTATAGTGCTTTCCATCAGATGTTTTGCTCATCAATTTAAATTGTTATATTTTAAAATGAAAAAAGTTATAACAAAATGGGGTCTCTGATTTTGCTTGATTTTTTCTTTGTCCTACTTAATTTTTTCAAAAAAAAAAAAAAATCTTTATTTTATTTAAAATCATACATGGAATGCATGTTCTTTAGGGCTATAAACTTTACATAAAAAGAAAAAAAATTGTCTTGTTTTAATGCTATATGAACACAACTTGACAAAGATAACTTTAGTTATTAATGTGCATTTGCGCACCTTTTGTTCAAAGTTAGTAACGTTAGTTGATCTTCCTTTAGCTAATATTTATTTATTTGTCAATTTGGGATATTAGACAAGCTTTTTTCTTTGGTTGGAAAATTATTTAGTAAAAAATTATTATATTAATTTTAATAAACAACTAAATTAAATCTATGAATAACTATAACAAAATAATAATAATCATTTCATAAAACCTATTAATATGGTCATATTATGCATAACCAAAATAGATATATAAGTTGTATATAATATGTGAAATATTGTAATAAACATCACGAGGACTGCCCTAGCAAACAACAATAAATTTCTCCAAGAAAGGGTTTCATATAACCAAACTTTTATAATGTCGTAGTTTCCAAATGAGTCTAAGCATAAGCCCTTTGGATATTGAGATAAATGGCGAAGTCACATGCTCTACGTAGTCCTAAAACGATACATAGATTTGCAAGAATTTATGTCACAATTCATATTCAGTATTACTCTATGTATTTTTGAAAATGATGAATGATAAATCATAAAATATATGACTTCCGTATTTAATCAATAGGCTACCAATGCTTTCACATATGTTAATGTTTGAATTTTTCGGGAATTAAAAGAGCACAAAATCATTAGGCAATAACATACCAAATAGAGAATTTAAGAAGCTAAAAAGCTAGTGGCCAAAGAAAGGCATTTTGCCTTCCCCTCAAACAAAAAATGTTTGATTTTATAACAACAACAATATATTGTTGAATAACAAGCTCATCTTTAAACATTTGCCCAATTCATTAATTTGTTAAGTGCAAGCTAACTTTAAACACAACATAAATTTTGAAATATTATTCAAACTTATTAAAATTTTATCAAATTTAAACTGTAATAAATTTTATCAAACCTAACTAATTATTATTTTTATATTAATAGTTTACAAAAATATTATTGATTACTATATATAATTAGATTTATAAATATTTATTAAATATTATTTAAATTATTTTGTGTAATTTATATATTAATAAAAAAAACTAACATCTTCTCATCATATGCACACCTCCAGTAATATAAATAATTTTTATAATATACAAAATATATAAAAAAAATGATTACAAAACATAAAATAAATCTTCATCAAAAACTTTTTTATTATAATTTTTAACAAACAAGTCAACATTCAAGTTTATTCATTTATATGACAATTTAAAAATATTATTAAAATTAATTAAAAAAACACACTTTATATGATCAAATATCAAAATGTTCATCGGTTGCACTTATGTTAGTTACATGTAGAATATAATTGCGTCGATCAATCTAATTGTGTATTCAAATGTTGCAGTATTGTATAATTTACTTGAAGACAAATAGAGAGCTGAGCGTTGTGGCGCTCCATACCGTGATGAGAGACAAGGAGCGAGAAAAAAGATCGATACAAATTTCTCCAATTTTCTTAATGAATTTCTTAGTGTGGTGTGGCTTCATGATTTTTTTCTCAGTTTCGAGTTTTTCAACTTTAAATCTTGATATTTTTTTCTTTTTCATTTTTGCTACATTCTCTCTTTCATATTTGTGTTTGCTGCATGGTTCACTTCCCCAACAACTTATTCACTTACAGTCCTAATGCTAATTTATAATAGAGAAAAACACAATGCATAATTGATAAAATGCTTAGGAGTTAAAGAAAACATTACAAAATTTCTAAAATAAAATCAATCAAACCAAACGAAAATTAAGCTTATTGACCCCTCAATAGAATCATAACATAGTAGCCGAAAATAATTGAACACCACACGAATCAGTATCAAGAGAGAACATCAATGGAGTGAAAAATATCTATGGAATAGCTGCACATAATTAAGCTCCTAATGTCCTAAACTTGAAAGATATCTATGGCTTCGTCGAAAAAAAATATGAATATTGATGCTTCAAGCACTGTGTATTTTTGCAGTCGTCGTGCTCATTATTGCTATCTTTTGGCAGCTTCCATTCATTTGGTTTCATTTAAACATCTATCAAGAGCTAGAAAATGAATGCCAGAAACCTTCAATAAGTTGAAACAGTAAATATAAGATTAAAACTGTACTGATCTCCATGATGACTGATGTAAGTTTTAATTCTCTTCTTTCTCCTTTACATTTTCATCACCAACTTAGCAAAAAAAAAAGAGCAAAGGTGCATAGATTATGAGGTTTCCCCCAATGCAGGATTTGAGGAAAGGTTTATGTCAGCAGCGTCACCCCTTCATCGAAAAGTGGTTGTCCAACCTATAATAATAGAAGCAATCTAACCATGGCTCTAGACCTTCCTTTGTATCATCGACTACTGATATAAAATTGCCTACAGAGTTGACCCATTATCAGTTATCACCAATGCATTAATCAACTCATTTAACTTTTCAATTGAAGACAACTGAAATAGATAAAACCAAAATTAAGAGCAACAGCCTCAAAGTCAACAACATTGCGGGCTCCTAAAATTCGCGCCCCGGTCTCTTCGCGTAGTCTCTTTTGTTGTTGATAGGGAGAAAAGTTTTAACGAGTTTAGGTTATGGGATAAATTTTCAGAAGACATATTGGATTTTAGATAACACACTACCAAAAGATTTTGCCCTCATTTTTGCTAGGACTTCATAATTTGAGTTCTAGTTTCCTATATGCGCAAAGCCCCTATAATCAATTACACTTCTCGATAACGAAAGAGAGCTTTTGATTAAGGTTAGTCCTGAGATAGTCACTGAGTACCCAAAGTATAGTAGCATCATCTTTAAGGATTTTAAAATTAGATTTTTTTTTTTAAATAAATTTTTAAGTTTTGAAATTTATCAATATATATTTAAAACATGTGGTGGGGAAATGAAGACGAGCCCGATCAAGATCTTATGGTTCTGACGTCCCAGCCTGTCATGGTCTATGGTCTACATAGTTAGAGGAGGTAGTCGACCGAAACTGATAGAAGACACCTTATTGGTAGTTATATGTTACTTCATCCAAGAATACCTTAAAAACTTAGGGCAGTGTTTGAGTAAGGGGATACATTTGAATTTACCTTAGCTAACAAGAAGGGCTATGTGCCTATCGAGTATATCCTATGATTCATTACTCAAGGGTTTGAAATCGTTAGGGAACATGTGGGCTTTGGCTATGACCGTAATATAATGGTGTTATTTTGCAGTAAAACCATCCAATCAGAGGATACGTGCCACATACCTGTTGTCAAGATACTATTTGAGAATGAATCTTAGCGATACATCCGACATGACATTCACTCTTTATGAGTCGAGGTTAATTTCAATCATATTTTCCCTGACAAATGGTTGTAGGAGGTAAATGGATTTTAGGTTTAAGTTTTTAAGTGATTAATTTCATTTTAACAATTTATACTTTACTAATTTTCAAATTTGACCCATCCGGCGATTCAATAATCTCCTCTACACTCCTTAAACTTACATAATTGCTTCCACAAATATTGACCAAACACTCTTATACAGTGGATCTAGTGCTCCTTGAATTCTCTTAGTTGTCACTCTTAAGAAAATTATGGAGAAACACTATAAAAATTGAAATAAACTAAGTGATTGAACTCCCTTACTAACATTACAAATGAACTATTTATAAAAAAACACTGAAAAAAATTCTAGCCTTGCGGCACTTGAGTCACTTGCATCACGGCTCCCATAAAATGAACTAACACTTTAGCGCTGAGGGATTTCCTCCAATGCGATGCTTACTTATATGAATATATTATTGCTTAGTGAATAGATGCTTCACTTCGCTAGCTGGCAGATCGTGTTGATGATTAAGCGCTACGTCATCCATGAGGCACTCCTTTGGCTTGGCAGCGCTGTAATTTGGCACCGACGTACTATGTAGATAAAGACTGGGCTTTGCAGTGCTGACTCCTCCGATAATGTGGTGCTGCTAAATACAGACTGGGTGTCATCATGCCCATATTTGGGTGCTCTGACGATGTCAATGATAGCGCCGTAGCATTATTGTGTCTGATGCAGCGGTTTTATACCATACTTAAAATTTTACACATTTCTTATATTTTTTCTTCACAAATATAATTAAAATAATATATTTTCACTAAAAAATTAATATATACAATACAACATTATTTTCACTCATGAGGGGGCACTAAAGAAATACACTAAAAAAGTATTAATTTTTTACTCAGGGATTTGAACTCCATTAAAAATAGAATTGACATCTATTTATAGTAAGTTTATGATCAAACTCGAGTGTCGCAATGCTGGACAGTGTGGCACTATGATAGTGAAACATGTACTAGCTCCTCAGTGTTGCAATGTTAGCTTCGCTGTAGTGTTGGCTGACATGGCATAATTACAAACTGAAACGGTGCATCTTTTCATCAAGTTGGTGTGGCTCTTAAAAGTTTTAATTGCTCCACCATGATGTTGTAAAATATGAGTGTTGTGGAACTAGGAATGACATTCCGCTGCCACGATGTTTAAAAGGTTGGCACTCTTACATAAATTTTCTTGAGAAACCTAATGTTATGGTGCTGATGTAGTGCGCAATGATGCTAAAATGCAATGTAGCACATATATTTGTCACTGTGGTGCTTGCAAATAAAGAAGGTTGGCACCACCGCATTGAAATCGGTGCTTCAATGTTAATTAATAAGGCACGGCGGCATGATTCTTGTTGGCTCTACTGCGGTGGCCAAAATTAATAATTTTTGCTCCTTCCTGCACAATTCTTGTATAATACTACTAAACCAACATAATTTTTATTGAATTTAACATAACAAAAATATCACTACCAAAATAAAAATATGCTGAAATGAAAACATAAACTATAATGAACTGAAGGAGTGCAACCAAAAAGTAATGCCCCATGCTAAGAAGGGTGCTTTTAGGTGTAGTTTTGAATAGCAAGTGCCTGATTTCATCGAAATTCATCCATGAACTTGTTTTTAAAAACATTTCTTTCTTGATTTTGCAACTAATGGTGAAAAAACTAGCAATATTAGATCTGAACTTTCTATCAGTATGTTATCTCAAGAGATTATTAAATTTTGAAGCATAACTTAACCCATGCATCTCAAAAATATATTATAGCAGCTGATATAGATTAGGCTGCACGAGAAAGCAGTTAAAAAAAAAAAAAAAAAAAAGAGTTGGTATGATGTTAAATGTAATGTCACATTAAAAAAAATGAGAATCCATTTATGCGGCGACGAAGCATAAATAGTAAGAGGCATTAACAGAAATGTTACATTTGATAATAACATATGCAATCTTGAAATCTCCAAGCAGAGAGAGCCAGTCAAAGAAAGAGTATTTATTGAATTTTAACTAAAATAACATAATTTTTTATATAATTTATCATAATAAAAATAATGCATAATTTATACTTATCACTACCAAAATAAAAAATGACCTGAAATGAAAACATTAACTATAATAAACTAAAGGAGAGCAACCAAAAAAGTAATGCCACATGCTAAGAAGGGTGCTTTTAGGTGTAGTTTTGAATAGCAAGTGTCTGATTTCATCAAAATTCATCCATGACCTTATTTTAAGAAACATTTCTTTCTTTATTTTGCAACCAATGGTGGAACAACTAGCAATATTAGATATGAACTTTCTATCACTATGTTCTCTTCAGATATGATAAAGTAAACAATACGAAAGCATCATGTATAAAATTTCGAAGCATAACTTAACCTAGGCATCTCAAAAATGTATTGTAGCAGCTGCTATAGATTAGGCCGCATGAGAAAGCAATTTGCCTAGGAAAAAAGAGTTGATAGGATGTTAAATGTAATGTCACATTAAAAAAAATGTGACTCCATTTATGTGGTGACCAAGCAAAAATAGTAAGAGAAATTAACAGAGATGTTACATTTGATAATAACATATGCAATCTTCAAATCTCCAAGCAGAGAGAGCCCTTCAAAGCAAGAGTATTTAAGTGCATGGAGTTTATGCCATATTACGTTAGACCAGGGGACTAGCTAGTGCCCAATATAGTAATCATATAAAAACATTTTATGTTAAGAATTCTACTGACATCGCTAAGTAATGCAAGATGAAGAGTCGGGTTGAATTTGAATAGCAACAATAGATTATTGGATGTTGAAGGGGAGAGATTGTGGAGGAGACCAATAAAAGCTGTGAATGATAACACTAATCAAAGAGCAAGATAGAAAAATGTTGAAAAGATAAGGGTCAATCAATTACAAAAGTGACTTACAATTACACAAGCGGCACCAGTGGCCCCAATAAAGAGAATTAGTACAATATGGGGAAATAATAAATGAAAGCTTTTGGTTGTTAAACTCGACAACTTCATAGAATTTTTTTGAGAAGGGAGAGAGTCTTTAGGAGTTTGAGGCTTCCAGGGTGAGATGAAGTTAACTTTATATCACCTTGATAAAAGACCACCAGAACTTAATAATCGCCAAATTAAGGAGCAACATAAAGTATAATGAAGCTAAAAAATATTAGGAATATCAAGCCCACTTAGATTTTTGGGAAATCTTTTTAATATTTTAATCTAAAATTAGTTTTCGATTATATTTTAAGGAAATTTTAGAGATATTTAACGTCTTGTTAAAAATTAAAAGAAAAAATCAATTATGACAATGAGAGAAACCTATCCTTACATGGACCACCTCCTATCTAAATCAAAATTGCTGCCTCCATGAAGATAAATTATTTTGTGCGGAGTCTAGACGTAGCTCTACGTACAGTCTCCAATTAAATCATGAAATGTGGAATGGATACGTGGAATTTCAAGATGGATTTTATTTTTTATTTTTCTCTTTCCAACCTGACCGACTCAACCTAGAGGTTTTTTTTTTTTCAATTTTAGGGTTTAAGGTTGGTGCTCCTTTTTTAAATATAAAAATACCCACAAAAGTACCCCAATATTTAGGATTTTAGCTTAATAAACTTTTGATATCAACTGAGAAAAAAAAAAAAAAAGAGGAAAAGATGATGAAGATGAAGACTTATTTGATAAGGAAATTGTATTCTTTTAAGCAGATAATATATCACATAGGACGCAGAGCCTGAAAGACGGTATGCAAACATCCAAGAAGAGGAAGACTTGAAGTTTCAAAAATTGCAACCTAAAGTAATGATAGCTTTTTTCTATATGCTTTGCATATATGTTTGGGGTAGCCCCCGCTGGTGAGGTCAAGGGACAATGCCCCTGCAGGGGTTTCTAGGGGCACTTCCCCCTGAACAAATTTTTGTTGTAAGGATAATTTTGGAGTTATGCTTGTATTTGTTTGTGTTTTGTAAATTGTGATTTATTTTTCTCTTTGTGTTAGATTCATTTTAATAATATAGTACTTCATTTTATATTAAAATTTTATTTTATTTTTTGGTGATCTGTATTCCTTATAAGTTTAGTTTTGAATGTAAATTTGATACACAGTAAATATACTGTCGATATACAATAAATACACAACGAATAAGCAGTTAATACACAGTAAAACAAACATAAATTTGAAAAAATTAAATAAGCAATATGGTTTCTAAATGAATATACTTGATTTTTTTTGTAATATATCTTGTATGAGGTGGAAAGTAATTTTACTAAAGGATGTAAATATTCAATTAATTAATTCTTTGTAAATTCAATATAAACCATATTTCATTCCAACCGACAAAGTGGAATAAGAAATTAAATCTGCTAAAGTCCAACAATCAATTGATTTTAAAACATGATCTAATAATACGAAGGATAACGGATACATGGATCTTCTGAAAGTTACCCACCAACAGGGATCTTCGGGACATAATGCAGATTTGATACACTATTAATACACAATAAATATGCAATAAATAAACAGTAAATACATATTAAATACGCAATGAAGTTATCTTAACAGTTTATCAAAAAATTTGTTTCTTACAAGTTCAGTTCATAATGCACATTCGATACGTAGCAAATACACAGTTAAGTTATCATGACAATTTATAAAAAAATTATTCCTTATAAGTTCAGTTATGAATGCATATTTGATACATAGTGAATACGTAATAAATATGCAACAAATATGAAGCAAATATGAAGTGAAGTTATCTTGACAGTTTATCAAAAAATTTGTTCCTTACAAGTTCCGCTATGAATGCACATTCGATATACGGTAAATACATAGTGAAATTATCTTGACAATTTATCAAAAAAATCAATCCTTACAAGTTCAATTATGAATGCATATTTGATATGCAGTGAATACACAATAAATACGCAATGAAGTTATCTTGATAATTTATCAAAAAAATTATTCCTTACAAGTTCAGTTATAAATGTATATTCGATACTCTGTAAATACATAGCAAAGTTATCTTGACGGTTTATTAAAAAAATTTGTTCCTTACAAGTTTAGTTTTGAATGCATATTTGATATGTAGTGAATATGCAGTAAATACATAATAAATACAGAACAAAAATATAATAAATATGCAATATTTTACTTTAAAAATTTATGTTTGTATTTAGTTTTGATATAAATACTCTTTTTATACCTACAGTCCATCTTAATCCTGATAAAACTTCACATGAATAGGATAACTTCTCACAAAAATTAAACTTCACATTTTCATCAACCAATAAAAAAAATGCCCATTTTGAATAGGAGAGGTTGCTCAAAATTTCTTGAAGCTTCATTCTAAATTGATGAATAGGGCAAGAAGCATAAACAAATATAATGAAAGATAATAAATTGAGGGGCTTGAACAATGAAAGAGATTATTTATTATGTCTTTTACTGTGTATCAACTACGTATTTACTGTGTATAGAATATATTAGTTCAATTTAACTGTATGGAAGAATTGTGAGTAGATACATTTTATTATTGAATGGAGAATTTAGTAAGAATAAAATATCAATATAAAAATTACCTATATAAATAAATATTATTTTCAGGAAAAATTAATTAAAAAATACTTTATAAGCACTTTGCAAGTATTTTAATTACACAAATTAATTTCTTTTAGTATAAAATTAAAAAAAAAACCATTTTAGGTCTTCAAAAACTATATAAAAATATCTATAAAATATATCATTTTATTTAAAAAATATAAGTAAAATAGGTTTGTAAAATAAATACATGGCGGTCTCGAAATTCTCACTTGTAACGATAGGTTTAGGGTTTAAGATTTTCATTGATGCTCCAAAAATTATGAAAAAAATTTTGTAATCAAAATACTATAATAACAATATTAAGGCAAAGACAATTTATGATTTGAAGTTATATTGACTCTAAAAAAATATTTAGCAGAGTCAGCATACAAGTTATTACAAAAATAATAGTGGATTCTACAAGAATTGAGATGGAGAAATCCCACAAAACAACGGGAAGAAGAAAGGAGACCTGGAAATTTTGAGGCCAATTCCGTTAGTGATGCCGTGACAATGCAAGTAATGTCGTTGAGGCGAGGAAGGGTTAAGGGATTCTCAAGATGGCTAGCTGAGATTCTCTGGAAGAAGAAGAACTCCGCCATGAATGTGCAGCCAACGGTGGAATTGGAAAATAACCCTGAGCTTATAGTCATTAGCCTCTTTCTCACTCTTTTCCTAGGAAAAATTATTCTGTGTCGGAACTCCTAGATTCTCACTCTTTTCAATTGTGATGCTAAATTTGGTCCTCAACATTGTCGTCCAAATAAATTTTACCTTTTACTTGGTATATATGATCAAGATGTGGTAGATGACACTCTCCCCTCCTTTAGATATGATAAAGATAACCAAGATTTGCAACCTACAATTAGCCTGATGCCTTAGCTAACTAGTTTACTCCTCATTCTTTTTGATTAATTAACTCAATTAAGAATCACATAGTGCATATATTAATTGATAGAAGTAGTACTAATAATTTCATTTAGGACAATTTAATCCAAAAATAAAGTCTTCACCAGCAACTTATTAAAGAATTAAAAGCTTCTATCAAAAATAGTAATGTATTATTATGTAAAGCTAAATGTCCCAAAGTCAACATCATTATGCAAGACTATCAGATTATTTTAAGGACTGTTTGGTTGGATTACATAAGGGTGTAAAGTATTACAAATGTAAGGGTTTTGAAAATTTTGATGTTTGGTTAGATGAAAAGGGAATGCAAAGTAAATATAGTGTAAACTAAACTTGCCTAGTTTTCAGTGAGATTGGTTTACACTACAAGTATGCTCACTTGACCAACGCCGCCTAACACTAGCCATCCCCACCACCCTCTGACCAACACCTCCAGCCACCACTACTGCTGTTGTCCGTCATTGGCGCCCTCCCCAAGCCACCACCCTAACCACTGCTAACCACTACCGCTGCCACCATCGTCATCCACTGTCACTAGCCGTCAGCACCACCACTTCCACCAGCCACCACCTCCACCACCTGCTTGTCTTAAAGTTCGTCAGGGATGTTAAGCCCTAATGAACTAGCTCAAGGCTAATCAAGACGGGGATGAATTGGTATTTTAAAAAATTTCTCAATCAAAATACAAATTCAAACCAAACCAAAATTCACCACAAAGAAAATCAAAGTGTGGAAATTAAATGTGGAAAAAATAAAGGAAAGAACACACCAGATTTATAGTGGTTCGGTCAAATCTTAACCTACATCCACTCCTCAGAGGCACCCTCCGAGTATTGCACTAAAACTCAGTGACTCTCCTTTTGCTCCCACAGTAAGGCAGAGAAGCATTCACAAAACTCCTTTCCACCGACACCGATGAGGCAGAGAACCCAAATCCTTTTGCTTTCTCCTAAAGCAGGCAGAGAACCTAACTCATTTTGCTTCCTCCTGAAGCAGGCTGAGAACCTTGATCGATTGCTGAAGTGAAACTCTCTCAACCCTCCAAGGACAAGAGATTATGATGGAAGAAGAAGATGTGGATCAAAGCTTGAAGCAACCTTTGTGAAACCCTCTTACAAACTCCCCCTCACAATATCCTCTCTCTCTCTCTCTCTCCCTCTCCTCTAGGCTCTCTCAGGTCAAGACAATAGCAAAAAATATTTTAAAGGGTAGAACAAGGGCTCTTAAATAGAAGAGCTTCGGAATAGCTCATTAATTGTAAGAAATCAACTCTATCGTCCAGGACGATATAAATATCGTCCTGGACGATCAGTGTAATTTAGGCTTAATTAGCCAGGACGTTCTGGGACAATCAGATGAATTTTGTTCATATTGTCTTGGCCGATATAAAATTGTCCTGTATGATTAGTACAAATCGATGAATATCATCCAGACAATCGCACTGAATGCTTGTCTGGATGGCAGAAAAATAGCTTGATCATCCTGGACGATTAGTTTAAACCGTGAAAATCATCTAGAACATTGCCCTGAATAAAAGCTATCCAATGTTGATTGTCTAGGAGCAACTAAGGTATTTTGAACTAATCGTCCAGGACGATGTGATCATATCAATCAACCCTTAATTGCTTTTCTTAATTACCAGATTAATTTAGGCATAATTGTGTGTATTATCCAGGACGATGTTCTGGATGAGGTCCAAATATAAATAATACCTAAATAGATCTGGCGGGTGATTCTTTCTGATTTGAGCATATCATCCTAGACTATAAAAATTTCATCCAGGACGATGAGCTTAATGACGACTGCGTTAACAAGAATGTCATAATTAGGGTTTCTATTTTTAATTGATCGTTCAGGATGATATTTGGATCGTCTTGGACGATGTCCTCAAAATAGAGAACTCTTAATCAGATAGAAAAAATTCCCCTAAGTGTGTGTGTGCAAGGTTACTTAGCATCAGGAACCACATTTATTGTAAATAGACTCAAGAAAGAAAAAGGTTTATAAACTGACTTAGACCTAGTCTATCGAATCTTGAGCTGGTTCAAATTGCAATCTTGATCATGTGGACCTGAAATGTTAGTAGGCAAGGTAGTCGTAAACAAATAGAAGTATTTGCTATCATCAAAATTATATTTTTAAAAACAGAAACGTAACAATCTCCCCCTTTTTGATGATGACAAACACAAAAATTAATTGAAACAATTCAAAGCAATTTTAAAGGAAATGAGTAAGGAAACAAATACAGTTGTTTAACTAATCATCATAAACATAACATAACAAATTAGAATAATAAAAACAAACTAGTACGGCTACTCTCCCTTTTGACATCACAAAAAGGAGGAAAAAAAAAACTGTAAAATAAAAAAGGACAAAAATAAGGAAAAATAATATCACAAAAAAACACACTAAAAGAAGGATGGGTCCTGATCCTCCGAAGGAGGAGGTGGTGATGGCTGCTGAAAGTAGCTAGACAGAGTGGCGAACTGTGCTCCAAATTAGGCCATGTCCTGGTTATGCTGCTACTACTGGTGTGCAACGTAGGTGACAAAGCGTGCTAAGTCCTCAATATGTTGTTGCTCCTATGCAGCAACGTAAGTCTTGAAGCAAGCCTTCCACTGGTCGAATCGCTCCACCAACTGATCCAACTGAGAGTGCTGGTGGAGCAGAACAGGTGCAGGAACGGGTGCAGGAGTCTCCTCCTCCTCCTCGGCCCCCTGAGCATCCTCGTCCCCTGAGTGGAGACGAGTACTGTGAAGGACGTTGAAGGAATTATTTGAATAGAAGGCATGCTGATAGTTGGGAGGAGCGGGATATTGGAGGTTATATTTAGATTCTAGAACATATGCAATGATATGTCCTAGGGTAAGATTTAGCTTCCTCCTATGACGTGGATCTCAAATTGAAGTCAAGTGCTCAATATAGCAAAAGATCCGGTCAGTTACATTGAATTCTCGATGGGCCAAAATGTAGAAGGTGGTGATTGAAAGAAGAGGAGTAATATGAACTCTATCACTAAATTTTGGAATAATAAAGGTGTGAAGGATATATTGAATTGTCCTAGTATCTTTAAGTAAGGTTCTAGTCTCTCCAATATGAAAGTGAGCATTAGAATTTCTAAGAAAATGGTTGGCAGGTGCCCAATCATAATCAGGATCAAAATATAGGGTATGAAGTTTATCCCCTGTGGTAGAAAGTTATAAAAACTCTTGGCAGTCCTGATATGTAATCTCGATGGGACGTCGATTCACATATGACCCAATAGCAATGAAGGAAGAATTAATTTGGAGGCTAGCGAAGAACTCAAAGAGAAGTTCAGAATTAAAAGGGATTGTAAGAGTAAGAATAAAGTACAGAGAAGTGTGAGAGAACAAGTCAAGTATCGGATAAGATAGATGTTTTGGGTTGACAGACCGAGAGACAATGATGCTGGCCGTCTTGTATCATTGGTAGGCGGCTTGATCGTCCGCCTCCGTGAATCGAGTGTCTAGAGTTGCCTCAAGGAATTGCCAGAAAGATGAGGAGATCGCTTCCCTCCTGCCATGATCAGAGAATAGAGCACTAGAAGAGGAGTACAAGAAGTTTTAAGGAAAATTGAGTGAAGAAAATGGCTGAACAGCTCGGTTTAAAAAGAATCAACTCGATCGTCCAAAATGATCGTAGAATCGTCCAAGCAGATCAGGTACAATAATTACGTCCAGGACTATTAGTCAAAAAGGCAGTCGTAACATCTAGGCTGATCAAATATCGTCCGAGATGATAAGACACAGTTGATCATCCCGAGGAGTCAAGCCGGATGACCGTTAAAAAAGCAGATTGTCCTGGATGATAGGTGGATCGTCCAGGACGATGCATAATAATGGATCATACCGACCGAATTTAAAAATGTTTAAAGCATTGCCACGTGTATCGTCTAGGATGAACAGGTGGATTATCCGGGACGATCATCAATAATTGATCAAACTGGCCGAATTTAAGAGATTTAAATGTATTGCCACATGTATTGTCTAGGACGAACACGTGGATCGGATGGGCCAATTAACCATAATTGAGTAAAGCTTTGAGAACATCATCCAGAATGAAGAGGATCGTCTAGGACGATTACAAATAATTGAAACAGAAGTCGATCAGATCGTCCAGGATGATAATGCATCATCCAGGACGATAAAGAGCAGAAAGGTCAGAATAGCCAGTAGATGGAATTTTAGAAGTGAATTGAACCGATCATCCAGGACAATAGGAATATCATCCAGGATGATGTGAGAAAAAGTTTAAAATAGAGGATGGATGGAGATGATCAGATAAGGCCCAAAAACATTAAAATCAATTGAAAATGATAAAAAATAAGATACAAAAAATACATAAAAATGAATAAAATAAAAGATTTTTGTTTTTATTTTGATCAAGGCATGAATATGATATAGTCTCCATGTGATTGATTTTAAAGACTTGTAAATCAATGAATTAACATCATTAGAATCCAAAAAATTAGTAACACAACCGATCCTATTATCCCTAACTCGGGCTTCTCCCAGGGCAAAACCTCTTTTGAAAACAAAGATCTAAATCAAAAAATTTAATTGGATAAGAAAAAGAAATATATTCAAAACTTGGTTTTAGAAAAATATTTTATAAAATAATATATCAAAGTAATTAGTTACGATCAAGAATCCCAAAATCAAGCATTTGAAAAATATCAAGTGACACTTGAATTCTTCTAAAATTTAAATTAAAATTTTGAAAGGAAAGGAGCTTGGTTTTGATGGGCTCATTTTAAGCCTCTTGTCAATTTGATTAGCGCTATTTGTACATTTTTTGATTTTTGATACACTTTGTGTGTGTGTGTGTGTGTGTATTCAATTTGGCAATATTGCATATCTTTTGATTTTGGCATCATTGGTCATTTTTTTCATTTAATTTTACAAGCTATGTCCCTTTTCTAAAATTCTTAAATACTCTCAGTTGGGATTATATCTTCCAGATATTAAAGAAGAAAAACTCACTCTCTAATATAAAGAAGAATGAATCACAAAAACAGAATAAAAAATCATATGATAAATGCAACGATAAGATTTCAAAAAATTTGAAGGGAAGATAAAAACTTTGAATATTATGTATATAAGATATATTACTGTAGAAAGATTGAAAAAGATCTTAATTGCATAGTCCAGTTGTTGATTTGAGATAGACTTTTATTTGAAAAAGAAAATTACACCACTAAAGGAAGTTAGAGAAAAAGAAAACAATCAACGGTGTTTCCCTCTTTAACTGATTTAGAGATATCAAACCTTGACTACAAATATTCAAAAATAAAAATAAGGCAAAATATCATAAAGCAAAAAGAACCCAAACTATAACAACAAACATGAAAAGCTAACACAAAAACTAGTGCAGACAATAACAATAATCAGCAGAGTAGAAGCATACAATTCATAATTTTATTATGCAGCAAGTTTATGCAATTATGAGCCGTGAGCTTCCGTTGTCCAATTATCACATACTCTCACGAGGCCTTTTGTGAGAGCAAACTTGCAAAATCATCAAACATCATATTTAGGAACCCAAACTGGTTTGGATCCCCTCTTATGAAAAGAAGAATGTAATGCATTTGTGTTATGCTGTGAAACATGCAATTTTGATCTCCACACCCAATGTGTACTACGGTGAACAGTGGAAGTGTGTTAGATGTGCCCTAGCATGCCACATGAGAAACATCTAACACCATGAAAAAGATTTACTAATTTATTTGGGTTATAATGCCTCTTCTTAGGTTTTGACTTAAAATCAAGTGTGGGTGTCATCCTATTTTTCTTAAGTGTATTCAATTCAGCTTTAAACCTCGAGTTAGAACTTTCTAAAGCTGCATTATCAACTCTCAAATTATGCTCCCTATGATTTGATTTATCAATATATGTCTTATAATCAGATTCAAGTGATGTGTAGGATACTTTCAATGAATCATGCTCAATAACTAACTCAGAGTGCTTTTTATTTAATTCAACAAACTCATCAAGTAAAGATATGTGATTGCTATCAATTTGGAGGTGATCTTTAATAAGGACTTCATGCTCTTTTTGTAAATTCAAAAACTCCAATTTCAAACTAGCACGCGTTTTCTTAAGTTTTATATATGATGCATGAATTTTCTCACATATTTTAAGTAGTTGATCATAGGTTGGTTGACATACCTCTTCTTAGTCAGACTGTTCAAGATGATCATCAGCCATCAAGCACAAGTTTATTATCTCCTCTTCAGCTTCAGCCTCAGAGGAGTCCGATGTAGAATTCGCCCAAAATGCCTTTTGGAACCTCTTTTTGTCCTTTTTGATCTTGTGTTTCTCCTCATCCTTCTCTTTACTTGAGTGATCCTTAAGTGTAGGACATTCAATCTTGACATGTCCAAGTTTGCCACATTCAAAATAGACAACATCATAAGAATTTTTTATAATTTTTGCTATCCTTACCTTATTTCATTTTTTATGATGATTGTGATTCTTCCTTAAAAAGTTTTTGAACTGTCTAGTGATGAAGGAAACATAATCGCTTTCAAACCCAGAAGAATTAGTATTTATTTTATTGGCCTTCAGTGCTATAGTTTTTTCTTCTTTTTCTCACCTGCATCAAGATTTCTTTGATTCACCCCTTACTCTTAAGCAATGAGTGATCCAAATAAGTTATCAATCGAATAAGTATTCAAATATTTAGATTCAGTAATTGCAGTGATCTTAACATCAAAAGAGGAAGGTAAACATCTTAAAATTTTATTCACTTTTTCATAGTTAGCAAGTTCTCTTCCTAAAGCATGCAATAAGGTAACAATTTCAGTAAAACTTGTATACATTTCAGAAATTAATCCAGAAGTTTTCATACGAAAAAGTTCATAATCATGCAATAAAATATTCAATCGAGATTGCTTAACTTCATTTATTCCTTCATAAATAATATATAATTTATCCCAAATCTCTTTACCAATAGCATAAGTTGAAACACGCATATAGTCTTCAAATTTTAAAGCACATAAAAAATAGTTCAAATATTTTGCATTAAGTTGTGTTAAATCCCTATCATCAAAAGTCCATTCAGTAAAAAGAAGTTCAATTTTAATGCAATTAATTTCACGTGAAGGACGTGAGTAAACTTCTTTAATAAGCATCAACATGTGATATTCAATTTATTGTAAAAATATAGACATGCGAGTTTTTCAAAAATCAAAAGAAATATTGTCAAACAAAGGTGGTTAGATAATGGAATACCCTTCCACAGTATTACGATTACAGGAGTTAGCCATGGATCAAAATTTAAAAGTTTTCAAAAACTTGTTTTTATGAATCCTGCTCTTATATCACTTGAAAGTTCGTCAGGGATATTAAGCCCTTATGAAATAGCCCAAGGCTAACCAAGACGGGGGTGAATTGATATTTTAAAAAATTTCTCAATCAAAACACAAACTCAAACAAAACCAAAATTTACCACAAAAAAATCAAAGTACAGAAATTAAATGCAAAAAAATAAATGAAAGAACACACCAGATTTATAGTGGTTCGGTTAAACCTTGATATACGTCCACTCCTTAGAGGCACCCTCCAAGTATTTCACTAAAACTTAGTGACTCTCCTTTTGCTCTCATAGCAAGGCGGATAAGCCTTTACAAAACTCCTTTCCATCGACATCGGTGAGGCAAAGAACCTAACTCCTTTTGCTTTCTTCTGAAGCAGGCAGAGAACCTAACTCCTTTTGCTTCCTCCTGAAGCAGGTAGAGAACCTTGATTGATTTCTGAAGTGAACCTCTCTCAACCCTCCAAGGACAAGGAACTATGATGGAAGAAGAAGATATGGATCAAAGCTTGGAGCAACCTTTATGAAACTCTCGCAAAAAAGCCCCCTCATAAGATCCTCTCTCTCTCTCCCTCTCTCTCCCTCATCTCTAAGCTCTCTTAGGTCAAGACAATAATAAAAGATATTTTAAAGGATAAAATAAGGGCTCTTAAATAAAAAGAGCTTCAGAATAGCTCATTAATTGTAAGAAATCGACTCTATCGTTCAGGATGATAAATATTGTCCTGGATGATCAGAGCAATTTAAGCTTAATCAGCTAGGACGTTCTGGGAAGATCAGATGAATTTTATTCATATCGTCTAGGCTGATATAAAATCGTCCTGTACGATTTATACAAATCGGTGAATATCGTCCAGACATTCGCACTGAATGCTTGTCTGGACAGTGGAAAAATAGCTTGATTGTCCAGGCCAATCTCACGATCGTCCTGGATGATTAGTTCAAATCCTTGAAAATCATCCAAAGCATTGCCCTGAATAAAAGCTATATGATGTTAATCGTCTAGGAGCAACTAAGGTATTTTGAACTGATCGTCTCGGACATTCATGTGATCGTCTAAGATGATGTGATCGTATTAATTAAGTCTTAATTACTTTCTTTAATTATGAGATTAATTTAGGTATAATTATGTGCATCGCTTAGGATAATGTCAAAAAATAAATAATATCTAAATTGATCTGGCGACTGATTCTTTTTGATTTGAGCATATCATCCCAGACTATACAAATATTATCCAGGACGATGAGCTTAATGACGGTTACCTTAACAAGGATGCCCTAATTATGGTTTTTATTTTTAACTGATTGTTCAGGATGATATTTGGATTATCCTGGACGATGTTCTCAAAATAGATAACTCTAAATCAGACATAAAAAATTCTCTCAAATGTGTGTGTGTGTGCAAGGTTACTTAGCATCATGAATCACATTTATTATAAATAGACTCAAGAAAGAAAAAGGTTTACAAACAGACTCAGACCTAGTCTATCCAATCTTGAGCTGGTTCAAATTGTAGTCTTGATCATATGGACCCGAAATATTAGTAGGCAAGGCAATCATAGACAAACAGAAGTGTTTGTTATCATCAAAATTATATTTCTGAAAATAAATACGTAACATTGTCCACCACCACCGTCACTCGTTGCTGACCACCACCTTCCACTAGCACCGGCCACCACCACCGATGCCTTGTCTTAGTAAGGTTTGCTATGATCAACGCGTTTCCCTTGCATCATGACTTCCATTGACAATGTACACTGAAGGTGATGGAATCTATGGCATGCAAAAGGTGGTGATGGTGATTGGATTGCTAACATACAAATGGTTGTGAGGTATACAAGAAGATGTGGACAACACTTGAGGGTAGTATTTTTGTGGATATTTAAAGTTTTAAATATTATGTGAGTAAATAATGAAGTTTAGTATTTAAATGTAATTGAAAATTTTTGGGCTTAATGTATATGACAAATTAGCTTACAACTTGGCAAAGTTGAGTTGGGGCTAATTTAGCTTGGCTTAATAACTTATTGAGTTTAACCCTTAAGCCTAAGTTGGTCTGACTTGATTACAACACTACATGGCTCAAAGGAAGGATGTTTTAGAATGTAAAATCTCAAAAAAAAAAAAAAAAAAAAAAAGCTTAAGCTCGCAGCCTTTTTTTTATTCAAGATAAAGTACATATGTAAAAGAGGCAAAAGTAACCATTCATTTGGGGGGGGGGGGGAGGGGTGGATTGTTGATATAAATAGATTGATATTGAAAATAAAAGATAAGGAAATATAATTCAAAGTAACATCTTATACTTTATTATAATAGATAAATTAAAAATTATTACATGCTTATTAATTTATTTTATATATATTTTTTAATGTTGCAAGACAACCTCATTAGGAATCAATGAGTTTTGTATGTACCATTCATATTTGGAACTGTCACCTTAAAAGTAAAATAAAAATGTGACACTTAGATATTTGCATCAATTTCATTGCATTTTCTATGTCTTGATCTTTTCTTTGTAATGATTATGATAACTTATTTGTAATTTCTAAGATATCAATCATCAAATGCATAGTAAAAATAAAATCAAAAGATTCCATTATATCAATCAGAACACTTACTTCAACTGATTGTTGGTCATGTATCCCTTCTTCTTTAACAATCTGAAACACCTCGATTGCAAAAACATACATTCTCATGAGACTAATTAAAGAATTAAAATGTGAACTCCATTGAGTATCAATAGATCTTTATAAATTAGGCTCATGATTTAAACATTGGCTGCTTAGTAGATTGCCCTCTTTAAGATGTTAAAGTATTTTGTCATGTAGGATAGTTTTAAGAGCATCTAATCTCTTATATATAGGAATCCCCAATAGTATTTATAATTTTAGAAGTAAACTCAAATATATATTTCACTTGTCAAAACTCTACAGGTTCTTTCCTCTTTAAATAACGTTCCATCTATTAAATCGTGTAAAGAAATTTAGTACTGAGGAAGATAACCATTTAATAAAAAAAGCCTAAGATAAATAAATATTTTAATAAAATGATGATATAAACACAACCTTAAATCATGCTTAATTTCTTATCAAGAACTTATTGATAAAACATTTAAGTAAAATAAATAATCCTATTTATTGTGAATTTATTATGAAAGGAATTAGTTTCTCTATCATTTAGATCTATTGGAAGAATACAAACACTCATTATAAAATGAGTCCTACTGAACAATGAACACATAAAGTTGAGTCAGATTGTTTAAATTTTCATTTGTTAAGACTATCTCTAATATACTGAAAGAGCCATTAAAACCTTACTACATTTTAGAATAAAATACTATGAGTACATTTCACTAAGAGTGTTGCACATATGATATATGTTCTCTCATCTTTCACTCATTTAAGTTATTTGAATAATGCCTATGTTCATTTGTAAATATATATGTGAGTCAAAACTCAACTCTGTGAACACACCGTGCTTTTAAATTATAGTAATACAAGAAATTTGAATAATATGTATGTTCATTTTAAAACATAAAATAAATATATTTTTAAAATTCTTTTGGAATATGATCATCAATGTTATGCATATCCATACGTGACACTTATATGATATTTTTATCCTTTTTGTAATTAATATAATTGTTCTAAGAGACACTGTTTAAGTAGTATTAATGAATTTCATTTCTATTTTTTTTATAACTATTTAAAAAAACTTTTTTCATTTCACACATGTAGATATATTATGTCCTCAACCAATACTATAAGGAGGCGTTTTCTATCATTCAACATGTACATACAAGCAACTCAATCTAATAATTTTAATCATATAAATTTCATTTAATTTATAAGAAAATATGAAACACAATATGTTAATGTCTATGCCAATATAAACAATTATTGAATATGAGAAAAATAAAACATAATTTAACTTTCAACAAGAACTTAATAGTATGTAGTAATATCTTTCTATGCATTAAATTTAAAAGAATGTAAAATCACTAGTATAATTTAAATATATGAGTACTCGCCATGATTTAAATATCTTTTGGCCATTTTGTCCTTATTTTGACTTCAATAATATGACATCTATAATAATACTTAGTTTAATAAAATTATATATATATCTATCTCTCTCTAAGTAGCTATTTATTATTTTTTTTTTAAATTCATTTTCTTCTAAAGAAAATATCTTTAATTCCATTATTTTTTATCAATTTTAATTTAAATTCACAAATATTTATTTTATTACTTAAAATAATAATCTAATTGAATAAAATCTCTCATGAATTTATTCAATAAAATTTACACACACACACACACTCTCTCTATGATATATTTAATTGCCACTCATCTTTTCTCTAAAATTTAAATGAAAATTTTCTAGTGTAAGAAATTTATTTTTACTAATTAAAATTTCCTTCATTTGCATATTCTCTATTCCCATAAATCAAATTTATAAATATATTGAGTTTATATAATAAAACTTGCTCTCATATAAATATATACCATTGGTTGTTTTCATAATTAGTCTTATGTTCAATTAGATGATATCTCTAAAAGATTTTAATTTTAAATAGCAAATATAAATTTATCTTAAATTTTTTAATTCAAAATTCTAATAATTTAATTGTAAGATAAGATCTTAGGTTTTAAGAATTATCATTGCATTCGTGAACTATTTAAACTCTCTTTATATCTCATAATTTCTATTTTTAGATATTAAATTATTCATTATTCTTAAAAAAATAATTTTTAAAATAAATTATCTCATAATCTAAATAATCAATCTTCATAAAGTTTTGAAATTCTTTAAATTAGATAATACTTATCTCTATAAATTGTACTTAAAAAATACTAGCCTTTCTTTTAACATAACCAATTTATTTATTTTATTAGTTATCCTAATTTATAATTTAAATTTTATAAGTAAGAAAAGTCAAGTCCCTTCCTTTTTCTCACCCCCACACATGACTCTCGCTTGCCCTAGCAACTTAGTTGCTCCAACAATAGAAAATGTATGTAGGGGAACCTAAATTAATTTTTTAATTTTTTCCTCATCTTTTTAGATTTGGTCTTGGGATTGGCATAGGCATTTTAATTTTTTTTTTCAAATTATTATCTAAGAAGGTATAATATGAAATATAAAATAATAAACAACTTACAGTTTATAACATCTACTCTTAATATTTTGAAAGAATTGAATGGTTACTTCATTATCAATAATATCTAAAATATTTTTCTCAATATAAGCAAGTAACTTATCATTCAGCCATTGATCTCTAATTTTATTTCACAGCCAATTTTTTATCTGCCGGTTATGAGATTATATCTGCTATCCTGAAAGCTTATATCATCTCTTCTATGTGGCATTCATTGTTTCTTATGCTTCTAAGGTCGTTTATCAGGCTCGTTACTTACTTCCACCATAAAACAATCAGATTAAAGTTTGTAGAAACCCACACTTTGAAATAAAAACAAAAGAAAACAAAGGAAGAAAGGTGTTTGTGTATGCTATGTAATGGAAGAAGCTGTAGTGAGAGAGAGTTTTTTATTGTAAGAGTATATTATTAACATACATCAAGCTATTTAATATATAATGTTTGAAATCTCCATAGTTTCATCCTTCTTTTGTACGTGCAGTTCAATAGTTGATATGAGAGAAGGATTTTTAGCATTGATCCCATTTTTTGCTTCTTTATAGAAAATATCCTTTTTTTTCAAAATTTTCCAACCTGTAGGGGTCTTTTGGATGCACCAAGGATTTAATTTAAGTAGGATTTCGTAAATCCTCTAAATCCAGATTTACAAAGTCTTAGCGGTGTTAAATCCTGAAAACTATTTGGTAACATTCAATATAAATTATAATAAATCTTGTGTAACTGTTTGGTAATTCAATTCAAGATTTAAGGTAATTAAGAGATTTGACATTTATTTCTAGGATAATTAAAGTACAACAAGAGAAGATTAAATAAAGCATAACAAAACTTTGTTAATACTAATTAATATTATAATACTAATCAATTATTTAATTATTATTTATAATATTTCATAATTATTATTTTCATTTAAAATCATATTTAATCATATTAATTATTTTGAAATAACTAAGTATTATTGGGATTTGAAAAGGTTATTTGCCTTGCAAGGTACAAAAACAAAGCTAAATTAAATTTCTTTGGAAAAATTAGGAATTAAATTTAAATTTCAATTTTGAAGTCGAACAAATCATTAGAGATAATATACCGCCTCAGAAGGCAAAAATAAAATCTCATAATGGGTTTAAACACGAAATTGTGGATCTTCTTTTGCATGTCGTAGTATGATTTAAGGGAGAATCACATATAACCCCAAATGATCTAATTGAAGTTCAGTCAAATATTTAACTACGATAATCATGAGAAGTGATCATTAATTTCATATTCAAATTTATGTTAACACATGATATATCTCCTCGAAGAAAGAAGATAACATCCATTAGCAATTGTTTTATTATGACGATAATGATCGTTATAAGTTTGATTTTCCAAAAGAAATATCAATTGAGTTTTAAAAAATTAATGTGGGTTCTAAATTTCCTACGAGCACAAGTCTGTTCCAAACCTAATCCAAGTACTGTGATTTTGATGATAACAAATATTATTGTGTATGTTATTACTTTCTACTAATTCTGTAATACTTTGTTTTGTTTTATATGTACTAACATTTAATGAAATTAGTCCACCATTCACTAGCAATTTTGATCAGCTCAAGACTAGTAAACTAGGATTACAGTATGTATTTTTTAATTTATTATGTATTTTTTTCTTCTTGAGTCGAATCATATAATTGGGTGATTATCATTGTGAGTAACCTTGTACACACACATAGGGAGAGAGAAAAATATTTTTGAGAGAATTTTTTTAAGTAATTTGTATTATGCGATTTTGGCTTTATACTGTATGACTTTATTTCATATTGTATAAATTTAATTTGTACTGTACTGTCTGTTGTGCTCTATCAAAACCCTAGTCGCTAGATGTTAAAAAATATACTAATTATTTTATGATCATACAGTACAATTTGATTTGTATTGTACACCATAATTAAAATCTTTCTTAATTAATCCCTCAATATAAGGCAATCAAATCATACACAATTATTATCGCATATTATACTGTATGATGCACTTTATACCATATGATTGATAGTGTATAAAACTGGTCATCCTAGAGATCATGCTAAATAAAAATCATGATTTTTATATTGATCGTACTATATGATATTCACAGTGCTAGACGATCGACAGTGTATGAAGTTGGCCATCCTGAGAGTCATCCCAAATGAATAGAAGGAATTTTTATAGTTTGTACCGGATGATCTTTTGATCGTCTTGTAAGAAGTGTTATAAAGATTGAACATTTCGTCTGTACGAACATACTAGACAAGTCTAAATTCCATTGATTGTACGGTACGATATATGTATCGTACTGTATGAACATAAGACGAACTACTTGAAAAATAGGGTTTTTTAAAGCCCGCTACTTAAGATTTTCTAATACTTCCATTAGAAAATCTTTGGTTGTTTAGACTTCAAGTGAGTGAGCTTTGAGGGAGAGAAGAAGGAGAGCTTTATGAGAGAAGAGAGGGAGATTTTGTGAAGGAGTTGTGAGGGGATTCACAAAGTTGCTTCAAGCAAGAATTTTGTATAGAATCTACAAGCATCTGCCTGGATTCTCTGTGGCTCAAGAGAAGAAGCTCTTCAGTAAAGATCATGGCTTTTTAACCATTATCTGGAGGGTGAAAATATAGATGTGATTCTCTGACCATCACTTAGAGGGTAAAAATAAAGCTAAGGTTCTCTACATGTAAAAGAGTCATGATTCTCTATCGCACTGGGTTGGCGAAGAAGCGTCTGTACGAGCTTCTCAATGTTGGTCTAAGAGCAAAAGGAGAGTCATTATCATTTAGTGCAATACTTGCAAAGGGAGTCTTCAAAGAGTGGATGTAAGTCAAGTTGACCGAAACACTATAAAATTCTTGTGTATTCATTCTGTTATTTTTTTGCTTTTTTTTTGTAATTATATGTGTGATTGAAAAATATGATTTATTTTGTTATTATGAAATTTTCTTATTTTCGTATCCGCTGTGTCAATTCTCATATATGGGTGTGAAAGGTTTTTAATGGATTTCTTTTTCCCTAAAATTTTTTTAAATATCCAATTCATCCTCCACTTGGTTAGCCTTAAGCTAGTTCTTAAAGGTTTAACAATCTTCACAAACTTTCAAGTGATATTAGAGCATAATTCATAACTTAAGTTTTTGAAAACTTTTGAAAAATGATCAATGGTTAACTTTAAAAATCATAATATTACGGAAGGATATTCAATTATACGATCACCTTTATTTAATAATATATATATATTTTACTTCTGAAAAATTTGCATGTCTACTTTCTTGTAATCTATCGATTATCACATATGGATGTTAGTTCAGGAGGGATATTATGCACATTCACATTTAGTAAATGACATTAAAATTGAAATACCTTTTTAAAAATGGAATATAGATGATAGAGATTTAGCCTAATTAAATGAAAATTGTTTAAACTATTTTTTTTTTTGTACTTTAAAATCTGAATATTACATGCAGATTTCTACTTGCACTGCTGGTAAGGAGATTTGGGATAAACTCTGTATAACATATGAAGGAACAAAGGAAGTAAAATAATCTAGATTGAATATTCTGGTTCATGATTATGAATTATTTTTCATAAAATCTAGTGAATATATTTCTGAAATATATACTAAGTTTACTTCCCTGCATGCTTTAGGAAGAGAACTTATTAATTATAAAAAAGTTAACAAGATTTTGTATTGCTTATCTACTCCCTTCGATACAAAAATTATTATTATAATTGAATCTAAAGATTTTAACATTTATTCCATTGATAACTTACTCGGACCACTCATTTCCTGCAAGCAAAGAGTAAGCCAAAGACAACTTGAAGCAGGAGAAAAGAGAAAGGAGAAAAAAATAGCCTTAAAGGCTAATGATTTAGATAGCTCTTCTGATGAAGGAGATGAAGATATCACATTGATGACCCGATAGTTTAGAAGCTTTCTAAAGAAAAAGAAAAAGCATTATCACCGGTGGAGAAAAGGTAAAAATTATAAAAATTCTAAAGATTCCTCTAATATTATCTATTACGAATACATGAAACCAGGGCACTAGAAGTCTGATTACTCAAGTCTTAAAGCTCACTCGAGCAATAAGAAGGGTGAGGAAAAAGCTAAATTCGAAAAGGACAAGTAAATGACTCAAAAGGTGTTCTAGGCAGAATCTGCTTCAGGCTCATCTAAACTGAAGCAAAAGAGGAGGTAACCAATCTATGCTTAATAGAAGATAATCATATTGATCATTCTAATCAAGAGGAGGTATGTGAGCTTTCGTACATTGAATTTTTTAAAGTTTATTAAAAAATTTATACTGCATATAGGAAGCTTGAGAAATTACATACAAGCCTTAAATCTGACTTTTTAAATTACAGAACGACCATGAATGCCTAAAAAAAAAGCATTCTAGTTTGGATAGTGATTATATGGCTTTATTAGATAAATTTGACTCTTTAAATTAGATGCAACTTGATTTAACTGTTGAATGTGATTCCTTAAAAATATCACAGGTTGAATTAGAAAATGCATTTAAGGAAATAGAAATTATTGCATGAAAACTATATGGAAGTAAGTATGCAATAAAAATTAAAAATTCAATTCTTTAAACTGAAAATAAATATTTACAAATTCATTTAAAAGCTTACAAAGAAAACAAAATGCCTCCAACACTTGTACAACTTCATAACACACCTTTATAGTATGCGTTCAAACCTAAGAATATACTCCATAACCCATATAAATTTGTAAACCCTTTTCCTAGACTTAGATGTTTCTCTTACGGTATGCTAGGACACATTTCGTACACTTGTACTATTCACCATAGAACACATTTGGTGTGGAGACCAAAATTGAATAAATCACAACATACCATGTAAGTATTTCATCCCACATTCCATAAGGTGGAACCCAAACTTTTTTGGGTTCTCAAATCTTACTACTTATGATTTTATAGGGATGCTCTCATAGAAGTCCTTGTGAAAGCATGTGGTACTTGGAAAATAAAAGTTTAAGGCACATGACCGAAGATACAAATCAATTCATTTTGTTGGAGGTAAGGGCAGGAGGCAAGGTGATAAACATCATCAGGAGAGTGGTGGGCTCAAAAATAGTTGCCAACTAAAAAATTTCATTATTAAAAATATTTTACTAGTACATGGCTTAAAACATAACCTGTTTAGCATAACCAGCTATGTGATAAAGACTTTAGCATCAAATTTTTGTCTACTAGTTGCATGATAAGCTTAAATGGAAATGTAGTGCTGTAAGAAAATAAAATTAATAATGTTTACATACTTGATTTAAACTATATTAAACATGTTGCTTCTTTTGGCCTAAAAGTTATTGCTGATGGATCCTAGTTATGACATAAAGATTGTATCATGCAAGCATAAAAAATCTTAGAAAAATCACCCAAAGAGACTTAGTGAGGGGCATACCCAAACTAGAGTTTACTAAGGACCACATATGTGATACTTATAAATTAGAAAAGCAAGTCATATCCTCCTTCCACTCAATTAAGGACATTAACACTAGAAAATCTTTAGAAATCCTTCACATGGATCTTTTTGGACCGTTAGCATTACAAGCCTAGGAGGGAAAGTCTTTGGGTCTGTGATTGTTGATGATTACTTAGGGTTTACCTAGGTTAGATTCCTATCTCATAAAAGTGAATCATTTGAGAAATTTAGATCATTCTCCACTTGGATTCAGAGGAAGCTAGGTTGTGAAATTTTAATAATTCATAATAATCATGATAAAGAATTTGAGAATGAGAAATTTGAATCTTATTGTAAGGAGCAAGGGATAGATCATAATTTTTTAATTCTTAGAACCCTTCAGCATAATAGGGTTGCTAAAAAAAATAGGACCCTGATAAAAGCTATTAGAGTCATGTTAATTGAATATTCACTTCATAAATACTTATGGGCAGAAGTGGTGAATACAACATGTTATGTTCTGAATATGATTAATGTTAGATCTAAGCTGAACAAGACGGTATGAAATCTTTAAGGGTAGGACACCCAACCTTTGTCACATTCATATCTTTGGATGTAAAGTGTTCATTCTGAATAATAAAAAATCTCTACTATGAAAGTTTGAGCTCAAATTTAATGAAGGAGTGTTCCTAGGGTACTCAACTGTTAAAAAATCCTTTAGAGTTTTCAATAAAAGGATATTGGTGATAGAGGAGACCACTCATATTATATTTGATGAATATGATAATTCTGGAGGGTCTAGGGTAGAAGAAGAAGAAGTTGTATAAATCACCCAAGGAGTATAATCTATAAACCTAGAGAAAAGGGTAAAACCTGAAAATTCACTATCTAGATAATGGAGATAATTTTCAAATCATCCTAAAGAACTGATTTTAGGAGACCCATCTGAAGGTGTTAGACCTAGGCATGGATTTAAAAAAGAAGTAAACCACTCTGCCTTTATATTAATGATTGAAATCACCAATATAAATTAAGCCCTATTTGGTGAATTTTGGATTCTAACCATACAAGAAAAAATAAATCAATTTATGAGGAATGATGTTTGGGAACTTGTTGAATGACCTAAGGACCATAGTGTGGTTGGAACTAAATGGATTTTAAAAAATAAAATGAATGATTATGGTGTTGTGGTTAGAAATAATAAGATTAGTGGTGAAGGGTTATAACTAGATATAAGGGATTGAATTTGAAGAGACCTTTGCCCCTATAGCTAGATTAGAAGCCATTCGGGTGCTACTAGTCTTTGTCTTCTTTAAGGGATTTAAACTATACCAAATGGATGCCAAAAGTGCCTTTCTGAATGGGGTGATAAAAGAAGATGTGTATGTTGAATAACCCCCAGGCTTTAAAAATTTATAATTTCCTAATCATGTATTCCAATTAGAAAAGGCATTATATAGACTCAAATAAATATCCAGAGCATAGTATGAAAGGTTAAGCTTATTCCTACTAGACAAAACCTTTGTTAAGAGGAGTGTAGACACTACCCTATTTTTGAAAACGATATGAGATGAACTACTCATTGTCTAAATTTATGTTGATGATATTTTGTTTGGATCTTCTAATAAAAATCTTTGATGAATTTTTTAAAATAATGAGAAAGGAGTTTGAGATAAGTATGATGGGAGAATTGACCTACTTTCTTGAATTTAGTATAAAGTAAAAGGATGATGGAATTTTCTTTAGTCAATCAAAATATATTAAGGACATCCTTAAGAAATTTAAAATGGATAAAGCTAAGCCAATAAACACTCCCCATGAGTTCCACTATTTAGTTAGATAAGGATTTTATCGACCTTGATTTTGCCTTAAACCCTTGGGTCAAGGGGTTGACTTGGTCAAATTGACCAAGTCGGGCCCCAAGACCCCTCCCATTCAATGGGTCAAACCAAGTTGGCTGAGCCCAGACCTAGGCCCTAGTTCAACCTTGTTGACTTGGTCAACCTGAGTTGACCCAAATTGACCCAAACCCCTTTCACTTGATTTCAAATCAAACCCACTCTCCTTGGCTCAATCTCACACCTCCATTGGGTTCAATGAGTCAAACCAAGTCTCTTGAGTTCAGACCTATACCCCGGGTCAACCTAGTTGACTATGTCAACTTAAGTTGACCCACTCAGCCCATATGAGCCCATCTTGATTTCAAATTCATTTCAAACCCTTTCTTGGGCCTAACCCCTCACTTATTTTACCTAATTGACTAAGTTGACCAAGTCAAGCTTTAGCTTGGTCAACCCAAGTCTTATTAGGTCAATATGACCTATTTAATTTAAATTCAAACTCATTTAAGGCCCATTCAATGCATTTAACACCTTCCTAATCATCCCTAATGCAAACCACGGCCAAACCAAGTGGTTTTCCCTCCTAATTAGCTCTAGATTCAATCTAGACCATCCTTGATAGGTCCAAGCCTTTAAATAGGAGAAATTAGGGTTTTCTTAGGATCTTTTGGCTCTTACTCTCTCTCCAAGTATTCCCAAGCTATGAGACTTGGTGTGAGAGTTCCTTTAGACCTCCTCAACTATTCCCAAGTCAAAGACCACCGGTCAAAGTCGGCGGTGGTGAGTTTCTAGCGACCCAAGGCTTGAAACATCCCAAGCAAGGTTCCCATCGATCTAAGGCGTATTAAGGTTCAATTTCAACTAGGAAATTATACGAGGATAATCTACAAACTCAACCGTATAGAGTCTCCCGAATTCATTCATTGGATTCAGGTAAATTTGAAACCCTAGATTAGAACACTTCTATCAATATAGCTTTATATACCATCGATCTAAGGCGTATTAAGGCTCAATTTCAACAGGATAGTGCAGTTGTATACCCTCTGTACTCTATTCCCCAGCATAACAGATACCCTTTTGGAGGTCTACAGATTTAAATGAAAAATCAGTTGATCAAAAGAAATACAGATAAATAATCGAATCCCTTCTTTACATAACTTCTAGGAGACATAATATTATATTTAGTATTTATCTTTGTGCTAGATTTGAGACTGATCCAAAGAGTTCCACTTAATTATTGTAAAGAGAATCTTTAAATATCTCTTAGGAACATAAAAGTTAGGAATATGGTATCCTAGGCATAACACTTCCTTTAAAATCATAAAATATTATAATTCAGATTTTACAGGATATAAAGTTGATAAGAAAAGTGCTTTTGGAACATATCAATTCATAGGATAGTCCTTAGTCTCCTAATCTATTAGAAAATAAAAATTAGTTTCCATGTCCACTACTGAAGCTGAATACATAGCCTTAGGAAGTTGTGTAGCCCAAGTTCTTTGATTAAAGCAATAAATACTGGATTTAGGATTAGTTGTAGGCACCATTCAAATCTTATGTGATAACACTAGTGCCATTTGTATTTCAAAGAATCCAATCCAACACTCTATAATAAAATATATAGACATAAGGCACCATTTCATAGGGACTATATTACCAAAGGTGACATAGAGCTACACCATGTATCTACTGAAAATCAACTTGATGATATATTTACAAAACCACTAGAAACCTTCAGCACCTTAAGAATCATATTAGGTGTGATAGACATATATGCTTGAAATTGATGCTTTTTGTTTTTGATTTTTTTGTTGTATTTATATGTTTGTTTCTGTTTATGTGTTCTTATTTTATGCTTTTGATTTTTTGTTGATTTTATTCAATGTTTTAAGAATCAGATCAATGCTCACTTCTGATGTTGATTTTATTTTTAAATAATATTTTTGCCTTATTTTTATTTAGAAATATGTAAGTAGTGATTGACTCAACTAAAATAGTTAAAGGAAGGAACATTGATGATTGTTTCTCTTTCTTTAACTTCATTAGTGGTGTATTTTTTTAATCAAAATTCATTTCAAATTAAAAATTAGAATTTAAAATAGAGATCTATTTTATCTTCATACAGTAATTTATCTCATATGAATAATATTCCAAGTTAGTAAATCTCTTTCAAGTTTTCTTAATCAAGCTATTTGCATTTATCATATGGATAAAATCTATTTTATGATTTACTCTTCCTTATATAAGAGAGTGAGTTTATCCTCTCTCATATTTGGAAGATAATCTCACAACTGATAAATTTTTTAAGATTCAGAAAAGAAGCATGTAAAAATAAAAAGAGTCACAAAATGAATCAAAAGCTGAAAATATGCATAATGACTGTCAAATAATTACAAGATGCATGAAGTGCATCAAAAAATAAAAGACGTGTAATATGTGCTAAAAGCTGATAAAGAAGCATAAAATGAGTCCAATAAGAATTAGCTTGTATTTCTTTCAAATCCTTAAAATCTTAAAAGACTCCCTATGCTAATTGATATCTCCTACACTTGAATTTGAAAATCTTAATATATGATTGATTACCATGTAAATATGTAATAGTATTCTATTATATACTTTTTTAACAAAAAGTTTGAAAAGATCACTTTTTTTATCTAGTTTCTTTTCTGATTTAGATTTTTGTTTAAAATAGATTTTGACTTATAAGGAGTCCGAGCAAGGTTGACAAGAACCATTTTTCTAACCTTTCTAAATTTCAGTGGGTCGAGTCATTTCTTGTTGATTTCTTCTAATAATAAGGTAAATATATTATTTACTATAGCAAATCAATTCAAAAAAATCTTACGATTATTTTTGTCATATTTTTATGTTTGTACTTTTTGGTTTATCTTCATTCTTGTGTTCTGTTGTTTTGTATTTTACCTCCTCCTTTTTATGATGTCAAAAGGGGGAGTAGTATTTCATTATTTATTATTACTTGTATATTAAATAAATAAAAATTTTACACTCCTTTTTCTTATATTTAGTTATAAACTAAGGGGGAGTTTAGAGGAAAGCAACTTTTTGAAAATATAATATTTGTTATCATCAAAATGAGCGAGATTGTTGCAAACCTAATCTAAGCACTGTGATTTTGATGATAACAACTATTATTGTGTCTATTACTAGTTTCTCCTATTTCTATGATATTTTATTTTATTTTGTGTGTACTAATATTTTAGAAAATTAGTCTATCATTCATTGCAATTTTGATCAACTCAAGATTGAGTAAACTAGGGTTACAACTTATTTTTTTGAATTTGTTATGTATTTTTTTCCTTCTTGAGTTGTATCATGTAATTGGGTGGATATCATTATTGAGTAAACATGCACACACACACAGGGGGAGAGAAAAAATATTTTTGAGAGAGATTTTTAAGTAATTTGTATTGTACGATTTTGACTTTTACTGTATGACTTTATTTTGTATTATAAGATATGTTGTGCTATGTCAAAACCCTAGCCACCATAGATTAAGATAGATACTAATTAAGTGATGATCGTACATAACAATTTGGTTCATACTATACGCCATAATTAAAATCTTTCTTAATTAACCACTTGATATCGGTCAATCAAATCAAGGATAATTAATATCACTGATCGTACTACATGATAAAGTTCATACAATACGATTGACCGTGTATGAAATGTGTTATTCCAGAGATCGTACCTAATGAAATTTTGGTGTGTTAATTCTGATTATTTTTCATACAATATTTTTTTGGAATTATTT
Organism: Dendrobium catenatum; assembly: GCF_001605985.2. Lineage (NCBI taxonomy): Eukaryota > Viridiplantae > Streptophyta > Magnoliopsida > Asparagales > Orchidaceae > Dendrobium > Dendrobium catenatum. Next base: position 271,980 of record NW_021456829.1, read on the forward strand.
GTGTCGTTGAAAATTTTTATTTATTTAATTATTGTGAAATTTACTTATTTCTACATCCGCAGTGTCGATTTTTATGTGGGTGTGAATTAAAGGTTTTTAAAGGATTTTTTTTCCTAAAGAATTTTTTAAATATCCAATTCACCCGCCCTCTTGGTTAGGAACTTTTATTACATCCAGTGAACGTACGCTCCTCTACGTTCGGTTTTAGACCAAAACAGCGCAATACCGAGTTTTTTGAAAAAACTCGGTACAACTCGGTACTCGGTATTGCACTTTTTTTGCCTAGAACCGAACGTAGAGGAGCGTATGTTCATGGTAGTTCTTGAAGGTTTAACAACCTTTATAAATTTTCAAAGCCCTCATAGTTAATTAAATCGTAGGAAACCAGAGTCTCCAAGGAATTCTCTCGTTTAAAATAATGATGGAAATTTTGTTTAGAGATTTTCTAGGAGTGATGTTAAAATAGATGAATTTAAAGTTTTAATAGGGATTAGATCAAATTTTGAATAGTTGTTTTCAGAGTCAACGAAAGAGAGGAAGAGGCACTTTAGGATTCTAAAACAATTCAGAAGTATCACAATCTAATCTAAGTGTTGGGCTTTAAGTTTTAAATCGAGAGAATTTTTAAATTTAAGTTGAGCAATTTATTAGAAATTTAGGATTATATTCTAAGAGGTTGGGGTCTTATGATTTAAAAATCTACCCCATATCCTATATTTAAATATGGACACTAGAACACAATAGTTTAAACCTAACTAATACAATGCAAAACTTAGGCTTATCCTGGTCTGAATACATCATTGATCAAGTGGCCGTGATCAAATGGGCTCCAGAACTACGGTATCTAATCCAAACCCTTGATTAAAATCAATAGTTTGGATTATGTCTTCAACCTCTTATACAAACTCGAAGCCGTTCACATTCTTCAGTGTGTTTCGAGAGATCCCATTGGCGAACTCTCATGAAATTTTATTAGAAGGACTAGGATGATGGGGGATTTAATCCAACAACGGGATCATGTTGGATTGAAAGTTCCTTTCACACTTAACCAACACCAGCCAACTAGGGGCTCGGGATGGGATTCTCATAGTGGATAAAGCCCCAATAAATGTTTTTTTCTCATGGGAATCTTGAGTGGACGAAGGGGAACATATCTTCTTAAGATGGAGAGGCTGGAGGATGAACAAAAGTAAGACTTCGAGTAGTGGGAGGAGAGCTTTCACCAGAGTTCGCTCAAGATGATAGTTGGGAGTGATTAGGAAGTTAGGAATGAGAGGTAAATTATTAGGGAGCTCTGGGGAGTGATTTCAAAAAGCTAGAAAGGAATGGGGACGTCTAGGTAAGGGTGCTCTGTTCAAGTTATCTTCACAGCCATGGATGATTGAGATTAATCATGGTAGCCATTAGATGGCCTCCAGGTGGAAGGGGATATGTCATCTGAGCCTCATGAGCTTGAAGCCGACGAGCCTAGGCTTTAGGAACCTTTGGATGAGACCCAAGATGGAGGGGACCACTGAAGCTAAATCTCCATTGGTTTTGACTACTGCTGGCCAGGGACTGGGTCAAGTCGAGCTGCAAAGACTGATGGGGCCCTAGTAAACTTAACTAAAAGGTCAATTGGGCATAGGGGAGCCAGGATCACCAATGGGGTTCGGGTTGACCCAAACCTATATGGTTTTGGTTGATTTGAACTCAACCTAAGTCAGGCCAGGGGTAGGGATTGATGTGGAAGGTGCATTGGGTCAAGGGGCACCCAATATAAGGGTCAATTAGATCCAATTAGGTTTGAGGTGAGAAATGGCTCGGGTCAAGGTGGTTTTGACCACTTTGAGGCTTGCTTAGATGTTGACCCAAGTCAACCAAAGGGCTAGGCTGACTAGGGTAGGTTCCTTGGGTCTAGGGCTATCCAATGGAAGTGTTGATTGGATTAGGTGTGGCTTAGGTTGGGAAATGGTTCAACCCAAAGTGGTTTCAACCACATTGCATTAGCCTAATTCCTAACCCAAGTTGGCCCAAGGGTTGGGTTAATTAGGGAAGGTATATTAATATTTAAATTTTGTGTGTATTAGGGATGCGCACTTATATAAGTAAAAGTTCATAAAAATTGCACCCTTATCCTCGTAGCCAATCCTTGGTACATACCAAAGCCTCAACGATATCATGTTTTAGTGCACTCCGATATTGATCGAGGATTCAGCCACTATTACTAAAAGCCCTTTCAGAGGCAAAAGTTGTTATGGTAATACATAAAACGTCACGTGCCATGGCAGAAACCTCGGGAAATCTATATTGATTGTCTTTCCAAAAAAGTAAGATATCTAGCTCAAATTTTTTATCTATTTTTGGTTCGTCATGGTACATCTCCAATTTTGATTTCTTTGGCATTTCAACCTCCACCTCAAAGGAATCAATATCCTGTTTTGGAATGTGAGAATTAAACATTTGTTCATCAAAATGGAAATAAGTAAGTAACTCATACATTGTTTGCTAAAAAAAGTTATACCTGAAGAAATTAAGACTGAATTACAGTGGAAGAAGTACAGCTTGTGCATTAAGTATGTCATCTTTCACTTACATTTATTGGAACATTGACACAATTACTTGTATAATTCGAGAATAATGAGAACAACTGTCCCTCACCTTCTTAATCTCAAACACATAATCACCCATATAAAACCTCTTGTAGCACCATTCTATAAATGTGAATTTATATCTCGGATCAAGAATAACTGCTATTGCAAGAATGACACTAAAATCAGACCAATACTTTTCAAACTTTTCAATCATCCTTCTACACATTTGCTTTATATAATCAGGGTCTTATGTCAATTACTGTTTCAATGTAGCATAAGCTGTAGAGATGCATGAAAATTATAGATTTGCCGTTGGATACTTCGTGCCAGATATAACACATGTTGTATCATAGAAAGGTCTCAAGAAATTTGAAATTTTCTCAACTCTTTCCCATTTTGAATTTACTGGACATGTTTTGTAGTTAGAGTCACACAACTCTAAATGTTGGAAAGCCCTGCGATAATAGAGAGCACTTTGTAACATTATGATAGTGGAGTTCTACCTTGTTGGAACATCTTGCCTTAAGCCTCTTTTTTATTCCAAACAACTTTATTTCACACAATCTAAAAATTTTTGTTTCCTTACTTGAGATCCTTTGACATATTTTATGCTCTCTCTGATTTTTGAGATTGAACCATCAATCTCCTTGATTCCATCTTGGACAATAAGATTAACAATATGAGCAGTACATCTAATATAGAAAAACTGACCTTCACATAACAGAGCTCTTCTCAAATTTAACTAATTTCTCAAGTAGTCAACAAAAACATTGTTTGCGGAAGCATTGTCTAAGGTGATACTGAAAATTTTACATTCTATTTTCCATTCGAGAACAAGAGATTGCAATTTCTCAAAAAGTGCTATCCCATCATGGGGTGGTGGCATAAAAGAAAAACTAATGATTTTTTTGGTGTAAATACCATTCATTATCAATATAATGCACGGTCAAACAAATAAAACCATCGATGTTTATGGATATCCACAGGTTAGATGTAATACAAACTCTGCTAGTGCACTTACTTAATTTTTATCGAATATTACAGAGCTCTTTAGTGAATAATTTATTGCAATCATTCCTTACTGTATTCCTAGAAAACATTTGAACATCTCGACGAAGATAGGTTATAAGTGATCGTACACCCAACCATTCAACACATTGGAAGGGTAAATCATGCATAATTATACAAGCAGTAAATAAATAACAAAATTCTGCGTTATAAAACTTATGATCAGTCATAGAAATAGATGTATTAGAACCGGTTTGCAATATGAGCTGTCTATATCACTTAAATATCTTTTCTTGCAATTTTGCAAGTGTCTCCTTAAGTTACTAGTGCCATTTTTACTATCATATAAGTATTGAGCGCCACAGCTTTTATATTTACACCTTTGTTTATCATCTGTAGGATTAGGTAACATCTTAAAATGACCCAAAACCTTGGAATTCATCCATCTACGCTTCTTAATTATGATTGAACCATCATCACATGAATCATCATATGCCTATACCACATTGTTTTTAATGCGACCTTCATCATTTTCTTGAATATAATTATTAGGAATTGTGTTTGAATCCTCAATCTATTGAAACAATTATATCAAATTATACAAATAAAAGCAGAAAAATTACCTAAAAAAATAAATATCCAAGCAACTAAAGAATCAAATATAATCATATGCCAACAACAGCAAACTGCCAACACATAATTAGTGAATTGCATATAGCTGATTGCCAATAGCCAACAGGCAATAGAGAATTCCAATTTCCAATATCTCATAACACTGAGTCACTGATAACAGCCACATGTATCAAAGTTTAATCAAACAAAATAATAGATATTGCCAATTTGCCATAACAGAGATTCAAAGAAAGCCAAGCCAATTGGTAACAACAAGTCGGCACTTCAATTTTCAAAACCCTAAGCAGAATTTCAACACAAATCTAATTATAACTTCATGATAAGATTATCACTACATCATGTCATCATAACATAAAAATCCCTAAAAAACGGAAGAGATAAAAGCGCAAAATGTGAAGCCCTAATCGGTATTTATAAGCCACAACAACTTCAAATTGGAAGGAAAAGTGAAGAACCAAATAACTCAAAAATACCACTCTAGCGACTAGCAGTGCCTTAGTAACAAAAAAAAAAAAAGAGACTCATAAGTCACAGAGATAATCGAAAAAAAAGCTAACACCCACAAAATATAAGATAAGCTAAGTGAAAGAGAAACCAATGAGGTGATGAGTTTGTGGGTCTCCGAAAGGATTCTGCTCGTGTGGTTCGAATACAAAGAATACGATCACACAGTCCCGAAGGAAAAAATGGTCGTAGGCCTTTACAATCGTCATCTCCTGAGACCCTTCTTCTCATGGCTTCCTCCACCTCTGCTGCTCCATCTTCTCGTACGACAATGGCTATCGGTGATACCTCCGATAAACCTCGTCTCTATCCTTCTCTAAAATTCCTTATCGCAAACCTCAAATCTCTTGTTCCTCATCAATTATCCATGGACAACTACCCAATTTGGCGAAACCAAATCGTCAAAATCTTTAAAGCAAACGATTTCGAATCCTTTCTTGAACCCCCTCATCACAACTTCACCAATCAAGATTCCTCCGATCATGACTCTGACGCATACAAATGGCGTCTCACGGATAGTAATCTTGCCGCCGCGATATCCTCTACTATTTCCGCTACTGTCATCCCTTACGTTATGCATCTTGAGTCCTGTCACGAAATCTGGACGGCTCTGCAGATTCGTTTCCAATCGGCAAACAGGTCCAAAGTCATGCAGCTCAAAAACGAGCTACAGAACATCTCTATGCGAAACCTGTCAATGCAAGATTATCTTATGGAAATCAAGAAAACTGTTGATCTCATCATATCTGCCGGCTGCAATCTTGATACTGAAGATATCATTCTTCACATTCTCAATGGGTTACCGCCGCCATATCAATCCTTTAAAACGACAATTCAAACTCTTCAAACTCCTCTGTCTCTTGACAGCTTGTACGCAATGCTCGTTAGCGAAGAAATTCATCTCCGTCAGGACTCCCAACGTTTCTCCACTGTTACTGATACTCAAACAACACTATATGCTAATCGCGGATGCGGACGCCGTGGACGTAGCCGTCCGCCTCAATCCTTCAACTCCGGTACAAAAACTGGCTCCAAATCGTCTCTTATATGTCAAATTTGCACTAAGCGCGGTCACTCCGCGGAAGTTTGCTGGCATCGACACAACCTGAATTTCATTACACCCTCGGCACAGCCAACTACTAACGGGCAAGCTCTTCTTGTTACTGCCGATTCGCCATCCTCAGAATGGTATCTTGACTCGGGAGCCTCATCGCATATGACTCATGGTCACGAACATCTTGCTCAATCCACGGCTTATTAGGGTTCCGACAATATCACAGTGGGGGATGGAAGATCAATTCCCATAGCACACTCTGGCACGGGAATTCTTCCTACCCCCGAGCGTAAGTTGCTCTTATCTCAACTTCTTCACATACCCGCTATTTCTCATAACTTAATTTCCATTTCCAAGCTTGTTACTGAGAATAACATCGTGATTACTTTTGAACCTAACGGTTACTCTCTGAAAGATCTGCAGACTAACAGGATTTTGCTTCAAGGACAGTGCAAAAATGGTCTCTATCCCATCTCAATCCAGAAATCGACGGATCACAATCTGGCTCTTGTATCCAGCAAAACTGCAAACATCAACTGGCATGAAAAATTGGGACATCCTCATCAAAGAATTTTGACTCAGATTTCTAAAGCAAATCCTTCTTTACGCATTAATGTCAAGTCTGTTAATTGTACCTCATGTAATCTTTGTAAAAGTCATAAACTGTGTTTTCCCTCTTCAGTTTCTAGAACACTACATCCGCTAGCTATGCTTCATGCCGATGTCTGGGGACCTTCCCCTGTTTCGTCCATCCAAGGATTTCGTTATTACTTGCTCATTGTCGATGATTTTTCACGATACATTTGGATTTTTCCTTTTCTCTTCAAAACTGAAGTTACATCTATTTTTATTAATTTTATTAACTTCATAGAAAAACAAACTTTAAGCCATGTTCAAGTAGCTAGAACTGACGGTGGAACTGAATTCGTAAATCATCAATTTACATCGTTTCTGCGAGAAAAAGGAATACAACATCAGCTATCGTGTCCCTACACACCCGAACAGAATGGCGTTGTTGAACGCAAACACCGCCATCTTATAGAGACAGCCCGAACGTTACTGCATACCGCATCCATGCCGCCTACCTACTGGCCAGATGCAGTACTCACGGAGGCTTATCTCATCAATCGAATGCCTACGCCTAATACTAACAATGTTTCACCCATACGGCTAATTTTTAACTCCGAGCCCGATTACACTCAACTTCATACTTTCGGGTGTGAATGCTTCCCCTTTCTCCCGAAGCATCTCTGGCACAAGCTTCAGCCAAATGCAGTCTCGTGTGTATTTCTTGGTTACGCAAGTGATCACAAAGGCTACAAATGCCTTGACAGAAAAACTAACAAAATTATAATTTCCCGTCATGTTAATTTTACTGAACAATCGTTCCCCTTCTTATCTGATACACCTTCCCCGGCATCTACTAATACTGATTTTCCTCCGTCGTTTCTAACTCCTACTCTTACTTTGCAGCACGCCCCTTCAAATCCTGTCTCAACAAGCATGAGTTCCTCCGCTATTTTACCTGGCAACAACATTTCTACACCAACCGTTAATACCAGCATGGATCAAACATCAACCTCCCCCTTAAGTACCCGATCTTCAAACTCTAATATCTTATGTCATCCAATTATCACTCGTACCAAAACAGGATCACTCAAGCCGACTGTGCGTCTTAACTTGCTTCATACAACCTCCTCTCAGTCGGATCCAACCAGCTACAATGAAGCGAATAAAATGCTGGAATGGCGCAAGGCAATGGCTGCCAAATTCCTTGCCTTACAGAAACAAGAGACCTGGCAGCTCGTTCCAGCACCCATCAACAAGCAAATACTTGGATGCAAATGGACGTTTCGAACGAAACTTCATGCTGACGGTTCCATTGCTCGGCACAAAGCAAGATTGGTTGCATTAGGTAATCAACAAGAATATGGCTTAGACTACGTTGAAACGTTTAGCCCCGGTTCAAAATTACCTACCATACGGGTCTTGTTCACTGTTGCTCTTCATCACGATTGGAAGATACACCAACTTGATGTCGAGAACGCATTCTTGCACGGTGACATCCAAGAAATTGTGTATATGCGTCAACCAAAAGGTTTCGAAGATCCGGCCAATCCTCAACATGTCTGCCTTCTCAAGAAAGCCATATACGGCCTAAAGCAAGCTCCAAGGCAGTGGTATACGACCTTCTGCAATCACCTACTCAAGCTCGGGTTCCTACCGAGTAAAGCAGATCCCTCTTCACTCATTCTTCACAAAGGAAATATAACTCTGTTCCTACTCGTCTACGTGGACGACATTCTTCTCATCGGCAATGACGAAGGCGCTATCTCCAGCTTTCTTCAGCAGCTCAACATCACATTTGCGCTCAAACATCTTGGTCCTGCACACCATTTTTTAGGCATTCGCATTCAACACAAGCAAGATAAATATTTTCTCTCACAAGAGTCCTACGCTATCTCCATAATTCATCAAGCTATTCTTCAAAATTGTAACTCTGCAGCGAATCCATCCTGCACTAAATTACCAGCCAACATCAACACCTCTTCCTCTACTATGACGGATCCATCGGTGTATCGTCAAATCACTGGCGCACTTCAGTACCTTACCATTACTCGACCTGACATCGCATACGCTGTTAACACACTATCACAGCATATGCACTCTCCTCAGGATTTTCACTTCTTCCTTCTCAAGCGTCTTCTTCGGTATATCGAAGGGACGATCGCCTACGGATTACCGATCACAAAATCTGATCTACGTCTTACCACTTACTCGGACGCAGACTGGGCCAGTGATCCGGTCACTCATAAATCCACTTCCGGATATTGCACGTTCCTCGGTTGCACATTACTGTCTTGGACTGTCAAAAAGCAGACCACGGTCTCTCGCTCGTCCACCGAATCGGAATACAGGGCGCTTACTGCTGCGACAGCGGACACTCTGTGGCTCAAACGATTGCTCTTCGACTTCCTCATTTCTCACGACTTTCCCGTGGATCTTCACTGCGGCAATACCTCGGCCATTGCCTTAGCTCAAAATCTCGTCTATCATGCCCGAACTAAACACATTGAGATAGATCACCGCTTTCTTCGGGAACATATCTCCTCAGGGCATCTTCGGCTCATTCCTATCAAAACTGAAGACCAAATCGCTGATATCTTTACAAAACCTCTGTCGACGCCTCGGTTCAAATTTCTCAGGGACAAGCTCACCATCGTCTCCGATCCGTTCGCTTGTGGGGGGATATTAGAGAAAGATTTAAATACTGCTTAGTTTAATAACCTCTGTTTTACACTTTATTAACTCTTACACCAATCATATGTATACACGTGTAACACCTATGTTTTAGACTCTATATAAATGCTGTAACTGTTCACCGCATCAACACGAATAATCATTTCTTTATTCTCTTCGTTCTCTGCTCCGGTGATCACCGGAATTCCATTTCTTCACATGATATAACAACTTTAAAAACAATCTAAATAAATCCTAAAAGAATAAGAAATAATTACTATTACTAAATTTGATGAAAGAATAAATATGATTATTCTAAACATACTATAATTCAAATTTATATTATGAGTGAAGATATAATCTCAATGTAGGCATCATATGATAAATTAATAAGAAAATAAATCATAGAGTAATACAGCAGTCACAGTCTCAGGCCAGAAGTAAATGATAAGTAAGCAGGAAAAATCACAGCCTCAATATATTTGATGTAGACAATTTATGTAGATAATCCTAAAAAATAAAGTGAAATATTTGTTATGCAAAAAAAAAAATATCATAAAGCAAAACATGATTGTGTCTAAATTTTCATTTAGATTAGTTAGAGTTGTTTGTATTATTTATTTTGTTTGTTGAAAAGGGCAAAGGAAATTTTAGTTAAAATCCAAATCTTAGTGTTTTAGGGTTGATTTTAGGTATCTTTTATTTTTAATGTTTAATTAATTACCACCTTTGTTTCACACCGAGGCCGTGAGGTTTATTTCGCCCTCCTTGGGGCTAACTTAATAGCCTCGTAGGCCTGGGTTACCCAGTGATAATTAACTTTGTTGAATTATTATTTTAGTTAGTTATGAAAAGAAAAGAAAAGATGAATTAGGTATTTTAATTAATCAAGTTGGTTGATTGATTTTTAAAGGTTATATTCTAGGGTTTAATATTTAAAAGTATATTATCCTAATGAATTTTAAATTAAGATTTTGATTTCCTAATTAAATCTACATCTTTTAAATCTTAGATTGATTAAGAGTTAATTATTAAATTAGTGGAGTTGATTTAGGTTTGCATTTTAGATTTAGGATTTAATAATTATAGGAACATTTAATTATAATTTGATTAAGGATTAGGTGTTTTAAAATGTTTTAAGCATTAAATTAAAGTTGATTGGTTGATTATTGATGAATTAAAAGAAAGCCAAAACCTAGAAAAACGTGTTACTAAGTTTTTGTTGTAAATGTTTCTACCCTATAGGGAGCATGCATCCTAAGTCTATATTTTCTAAGACTCTGTCCTTAATTTTTGTCCTTAGATGTCATTAGTGTTGTAGGGTTAAAAGTAGTGTTTTTCTAATTCCTAAGACTCCTATACGAATGTCACGGGGTTTTAAGGATCTAGCAAAAATAAAGCAATCCTAGTTATAATTGAAGTTTCTACAAGGCCTTAAGGGTGGGAGGCGTACAATCAACTAGGCCCCTAAAGGTTTTCTAAGTTTTTAGAAAGCTTACAGCACCGGGGGCTATGACCCGGTGGTTCCTCCCGTAGCGTCCCTACCAGATGGGTAGGGACGACTGATGCTTGGGTCCGATTGTCCTAGCTCCAGCTCCAAGTGTTCATTATCCATTGCTTTCCAAAAGAGTACCTCGCAACATAAAAAAAAAATGCATTAGAGAACATTCTATAAACAAGTGAATGCAAGGAAATGAAAGTGCAATAAAACTAAAACGTACATTTTTATTATTTGTTGAGCCATTTGTACTTTGGGTTCTCCTTATCTTGCGGGTGTGCAGAATCAAAGACATGAAGGAAATGACGAAGAAAACTAACGAACGAAGTAAAATACAAATAAATGCAGTGAAAAGAAAAAAAGAACGAAAATTCAATACAAAAAGGGGTGTAGGCATTGTTGTTATTGGATACACTTCGTAGAAGTTAAGTGGATCCTATGACAGCAACAATGCCCTTTGTTGTTCCCACTATCCAAATAAGGCACTTGATATTTTCAAGACATCTACCTACTACGCACTCTAAACAAATCTTACCTCAACTAATGGAATACAAATCCCCAACTCTAAATCCAAAGTAAGAGTTTTCTTTTGTTTTGTATTTCTCCCAAAAATTCTATACTTCTTCTCTATGGAAGCTAATGTTAAAGGAATCTAAACCAGACAAGTGAGTAATACCCTATTCCTAAAAAGACACTAGAGGTTTTCTAACTCCAAGCTCTCTAAGATTCCAAACTCCAAAAATCCATCCTATGGAAAGAGACTCTAAAAGGGTCTAACCCAAAACTTCCTAAAGTCTAAACCTCCAATGTTCATCCTTAGCCATAACCACTAAAAGAATTTGATTCAAATAGGAAAGCATTAACTACTCCCCAAAGGATACTAAGAGATCCTACTACACAAGTTCAATCATAAATTCATACCTCTTGAAATAACTTGCTAAGATTTTTCAAATGGGCTACTACGCGAAACCTCCTCAAAAGCTATCTACCAAAATCCCTTTTTGTCACAAAATCCTATCCAAATAACCACTAATCAAGTGCCTCTCCTCTCATTTGGAGTGTGATAGAAAACACAAAACTTTCCAACAAGAAGGTTTTATAAAGACCTCTCATTGCAAAGCACTCATCACAAAACATTCACAAAAATCTTCAATAAAACCTTTTGATATAAAATAATTAGCAAAATCTCTTTCCAACATGAAATCAAATATAAAACTTGTGACATTTTTCAACAATCTCTACTTTAAAACTTCACAAAAGAAACACTTCAAACATTGCATTTAGACAATTTCTAAACGAACCAGCTTACCATACAAAAGTTCTAATGCAAGCAAAGAAGACTAAGTTCTCTTTTGTAACATTCCACCCAAAATCTAATGTGCATGATTTGATGTAAAAAAACAACATGATTTCTTTTAATACTTGCCCATATTCTCACTTGAACTGTATGTAACATGACATGAATCAAGCGTAAACCTCTTATATTAATTGCTCATTCTCAAATGACATAACCTCAACATGCTACTTACTTATACCATATGAAACCATTTAATTCTAGAAATACACATAAAATTCCCTCAACCAACTATAACTTAAAGAGGCCAAACAGATACTTGATGTGCCAACATAAGGGAAACATAAGTCTATTTCTTACTTCAAGAACAATGCATATAATCAAGCAATATTCATCTCAATGAATTTCAACAAGCTCAAAGATTTTCTTAAAAGAGGAAAGCATATAGACATTTTCCAAACTTTATCTACAAAAAAAAAAAAAGATTTGAGGCACGAAATGAATGAAAATATGCATCTAACTTGTCTACAAACCAACTTGGAGCATAAAACAATTGAAAATCTGACTTAGCTCATTTCTAACACAATTGGGAGGCTACAACAATAAGAAAATCTGCACATACTTTGCTACTCAATGCCATTTGGAGCCTAAAACAGTAAAAAAACTGCACCTATTTCTTACCAAAACAGTTTGGGATTTAGAAATGTATGAAAGTCTGCATATAGTTTATTCCAAAGCAACTTGGGACATAAAAAAAAGAGTAAAATTCTGCACTTGTTTCTTACAAAAAATAGTGGAAAAAGCTTCACAAAAGCTGCAGAAATCTCCACCAAGAAGCAATACAAGATCCATCCAAAAGCGGTGAGGATTCTTATGTAAAAACAGTAAAAAGAAACCTTAAAAATCTGCATTAGTTTCTTGCAAAAATAGTGAAAAAAGTTCCACAAAAGCTGTAGGAAGTTCATGACAAAGCGATAACAAATCTACCCAAACGCCATAGGAATTCTTATATAAAAACAACAATAATATATCCAAAATCTGCACTCATTCGCTTATGAAAACAGTAGCCAAATCTATACAAAAGCTGTAGGAATTTTGCATAGAACTAGCATTTGCACCCATAGTCATTTATGAAAATCTCGCATACACATTTCGTTGGCACTTATCACCCAAGAATTTTCTCATGATCAGATATGTTCCAAACTTCATTTGCTTGCTTTGATCCAATCTTAAGCAAGTGAAAGGAAGAAAAGAAGCTCAATGAAAGTTACTTAATAGAAATCATGTGACCTCGCACCGAATCAAGTCGACTTCCCAAACTAACCATATGAGTATATAAAATATTCCAATAAATCATAGCTTTCTAGTTATATGATATTACATATTTCAAGAAAATTTATGAACATATAACTATGAGAATGAGAAACTCCGCAACAGTTCATACACTAGGCTCTCTCTTCAACATCATGAAATTCATAAATTCTCAACAGTACTTTTACCAAGGGCAATACTTTATATCATATGGATAAACTAAAGTCTAGATAAAATGAAGCATAGAATATCTTGTATGCATATTTCGGAGATCATGACACCTTATGATCCACTACAAATTTCTCATGAACTCAACCAATACATGATTCAAACCATGATCAAGTGCGAACTCTAAATGCCAAGAAAATAATCACAAGAGAATTATCCACGTTTAGCAATAACCACCACTACTTCCCAAAAAGATTAAAACTCCATTTTGTAGTTAAATAAGTAGAACAAAACTATATAACCGGAAACGACAATGGATGCATCATTAAACTACTAGTAGCAAGTTATCTCAACCATAAGCTAATGAAGATATAGCCCCTCCCACTTACCGCTAGCAATAAGTCTTTAGGTCCAAGCAAGTAAGGCATGTTGTATAAAAAGTTGACAAGAAATCGGTTGCTCAAGAAAGAGAAGAAGCCATAAGACCAATACATCATAAGTTATACTTGCAACTTCAAACATTTTTTTTTTCTTCAAGGAAATAAAAAGGAACTAGAGAAGGCTTTAACCAACGTAGCCATATCCAGCTTTTTACCAATATAGAAAGGCAATGAAATGGACTCTTTACACTAAATATGACCATAAACAAATTTGGTGAAGAAGTTCTACATGCAAATTTGAGTATCATGAGTAGCCATTAACTAAGCATCACAACCCTCCTCCTATGGCATTTAATCAAATATTTGAAGTGCAATGTTTGCAAAGCTATAAAACAAATCCATATAAGAAGGATTGTTCACACCTAAATCACAACTAGCACTCTCTAAACAACTCACCACAATCTTATCAAAATACATAAGATCATCACTTCATCAACAAGACATAGGCTTAAGGATCAAAAGAACAATTTAAAGAAATTTCATTCTCAGATTTTTGCAAAGGAATATCACAAATTCCTTTCCATCCACTAATGAAGAAGAAGAAAGAAGAAAGAAGAAAGAAAAAAGAAAGAAAAAAGGAAAAGAAGAAGAAAGAAGGAGAAGGAGGAAAAGAAAACTCACAAAGAGGGGTTTGATAGCTTCCGGCGTCGTTGCTGGTCGCACGAATGGAGGGAGACGGAGACCGGGGCTGGTTCGGACGTGGAGGTGCGACCGGAGCCCACGAGCAGGGGCGTCTGGCTGGTTCCGAACGAGAGCAAGGAAGGAAGGGAGCCGGGCTGGGTAGCGTCGGCTGGTCTTCGTGAGCGAGAGAGCACGAGAGGGAGAGGCGATCCCTCTTGGTTCGGTCCAAAACAGAGGAAGAAAGGGGGAGTTCGGCTCCTGGAACCTGAGAGAGTGCGATCGAGAGCGAGGGAGATATCTCGGGCGTGTGAAATCCAGAGAGAGAGAGAGCGGGAGCGAAGCGCGAGAGAGAGACCGAGAGGGAGCAAGAGTCGATCGAGAGCGAGAGCGTTTTTGTTGTAGTCGAGAGCTTCGCTCTGAGTAAATCAAACCCGTCGCTGAAGGAGGAAGCCCGCCAAATCGCCTCGTCATACTCCAGCCTCCGAAATTTCCTTTAGCAGCTCTTCCCACTGCTCGACGTCTGCTCGAGTCGTAGAAAATCTCTGAGACGCGGGATTTCGGCCGAAATGAAGATTTTGTTTGATCGCAGCCGTTGAGATAATTTCCTGATTTTGCAATCGCATTCAAATTTTATTAAAAGTGATTCAGAATCTATTTAGAATTAATTTAGGCTGTCATGAATTAGATTTGAATGTGAATTTAATTCAAATTGGTTCGATTAGAATCGGGCTAAGTTTGATCAACTTGATTAAATAAAATTAAACCCAAATTGAAATTAATTTAGGTCAAATTTAACTCGTCGCGGCTAAGTGCGGAGCCGTTCGGGGTCCAGCGAAATCTTAAGTCGAGCTTGTCGAAAGCGCAGGTAAAGTGCGGGCGAAGCGTATGGAAAGCGCAGGAAAAGCGCACCCAAAGTGCACCGCGGGCAAATGAGTCAAAATGCCTCATGTGAAGGCAAAATGCATGGAAAGTGCAGGTAAAGCGCATGGAAAGCGCACAGAAAAGCATGTAAAGCGCACGTAAAGCGCACGGCGGTAAATATAAGTAAAAAAAAAGCTCATGAACCAAAATCGAGGTCAACAGAGTTGAGGATGAAGAGCCGTAGAGGAGGAGAAAATCTGAAAATGGCCGGGAAGGAGGTAGGAAATCTTAGCGAAATCGAGCAGCCCAAGCTTGGACGTTTCATCATTTGGCGCTCGAAGAGAGACAAACGTCAAATAATATGCTAAGGCCTAAGCTTAAATGCCCTAAGGAAAAAATTGTAAATTTGTTAGGTAATTACTTGGGCGGCAGGGGCAGCCGGGCAGGCAACGGGTTGCCGCGGTTTGGAAATTGGGTTGAAACGGGTCATTTTTGGGTTTTTTGGATTGACCCGAATTCGACCCAAAATTTCATACGGGTCAACCCGAGCCCAACCAGTTTCAGATCAGGGTTGACTCTATTCCAAAAATTTTGGGTCGGATTTTGATTAGTGTCAAATATTGACAGGCCTAGATCCTTCGCATGAGTGTAGCGTGTTGGAGGAGTTCTTCGTTGCGCTGTTCGACTTTCCTCCTTCGACGACGTTCCCTTCCTGTTGTTGGATCGGAAGTTACGACATTTGGCCGTTTGGCTGGATTTAGCTCAAATACGCTTCAAATCCGGCCTAAATCCTGCAAACAAGCAGCCCCTAGGAGTCCGGACGCAGAATAATTTCTCCTCGGCGAAGAGGGAGAAAGAGGACGATGGCTATAAGCTCAGGGTTATTTTCCACTTCCGCCGCTGGCGACGCGGACGGTGTCAGAGAGAGCAGGAAGAAGGAGGAGCTGGATTGGCCGGAGTGGGGAAGAGGTTGGCTGCACGTCGTCGGGGAGTTCTTCTTCCAGAGAATCTCAGCTAGCCATCTTGAGAATCCCTTAACCCTTCCTCACCTCAACGGCTTTACTTGCATTGTCACAGGCTCCACTAGCGGAATCGGCCTAGAAATTGCCAGGTCTCCTTTCTTCTTCCCGCTGTTTTGCGGGCTTTCTCCATCTCAATTCTTGCAGAATCTGCTGTTATTTTTTTGTTTTTGCTGTGTTCTGTGTTTCATTGTTAAATTGATGTTTCGTGTATGGATATTTGTGGAATATTTGATATGCTGTGAACCCAATATTCTTATCTCCTTTCTTCTTTTTAATGGCTTGCATTGAATAACCTTGAGATAATGGAAACTATTCCCCACTAGTTATGCAGCATGCTTTGTCCGCAGAAGGTAAGCAAAATACTTTTCAGGATTTGATCTTATTTGAGCTTTATAACTCGTTGGGAGCTGTGAGAGTAACTTAGCGTTGGAAAATAGACACAGGAAATAAATTTTACTACTCCGAGGAACAAATGTATTCTCTATTGAGGTAGTTCTCTTATAGGTCATTTAGGAGAGTTAATTCATGATAGTTTGATCAAAATGAACAAACGCATAATGCCTACTTTTGTTGTGATCATTTAAGAGATTTAATTCATGATATTAAGCTGCGTGCAGCTCTTTATGGTTGAAGTTAGGTGCCAATGAAGAGAGAAAAGTTGTGGTCCATTATGTGTGAGTACGATTCATAATTCATATATACAACTAACTTCTCACTATATGCATATTTGTCTCCTTTTTATTTAATGGGAAGAAACTTCCTCCGAGAATACGAATATAAAAGAGGCATATCCTTTCCTGAGTTCTCAATTGAAATTAAAAACGGTAAAAATAAATGTCTTTTCGAATGTTTTGTTTTTCTAAACTCAAAGCTAGCTCTTGATTAGGAAGAGACTTTTCAAGATAACTAACTGCATTTATATTAGTATTAAATCAAGAAAAATATCAAATATGAATTCATCATTCTTTATAGAAAGTAATTCAAAATTATGTATAAAAAGATTGAGGCCAAATTCATTAACCTAATTGTTGTCTTCATATATGGCATGCAATTTATTGCATATCTACTCATTAATTTTTAATGTGCAAACACAAATGTAGACCTCTAATGTGAGTGCACAAACAAATATGTGATAGCTCTAGAATTGAGTTGTGCTAAGTTGATTTCATTTGTGGCCATTTGTTAAAAATATTTTCAATGGAAATGACATTAATAACTTTAGTGAGTTAAATGTAGACATTTGCAATCATTTGCCACATTCTAAAGGCTATAATAAAAAGAACATAGACATTCTTGTTTTCTGGAAAATTAGTTAAAATGTTTTGAAGAGTGGGGGTCTGGAAATGGATTTTCCCCTCTAGGATGTAATTGCCAGAGAAAATATGTGCCCTGAGGATCTACTATAGGATGTGAAGACTAATGTAAAGTGATTTTGCTTTATACAAATTGATGCTACATGATAGATTCTAAATATGAGAACTTGCTTTCGAACCGCTTGTTGGTATTTATAGGGCTAAATAAGAATGCTAGGCTCTTATACTATTTGTTGGGTTAGGTTACACCATACATGAAGTTTCTTGTGAATTCTTTCTTTATAACCCACATATTGAAGTTCAACAAAAAATAAGATATTTAACACAATTTTTCACAAAGAGTACGAATGTGATCACAGTGTAGAAATCAATGCAAAGCTTATAGGCAAGCAATGAAGATTTATGCACATTAGAAGGTAGATCTCTCAAAAACAATAGATATAAACATCCAGATAAATAAATCAACAATTTAATCACAAGTGTAAAACTAGAAAAAAAGATAAGTAATGAATGCTTAAACCAATTTTTATGTTGTTGGCTTTAACCACATATGTCCACATCCCAATCATCCCTTTCTTAGGAAATCGACTATCCCTCTTTTGCCCCAATAGGCGGAGTAACCTTTGTACAATCCATACTTCTACAAGTTGGAAAAGTAGCACCACCCCACCCCTTCTTGTCCTTAAGGGCTAGGATAACCCATTCTCCTGTCTTTGTGGGATAGGATGATCCAATCCTTGGTTCTTTGCAAGGCAACTGCTTTAAAATCTTTCTAGATTTTGGTGGATGTATAAATCAAATGAGTACACCAAAACACAATACTCAATCTATATGAGATTGTTGGTAAACAAAGATAAATAAGACAAGAATTGCTAGAATCGCTGTAACAAGTTGAGTTGAGCTTGAGCTTGACTGTGCCCGAGCTTAATTCTACTAGTTGGAGTCAGCTCATCTATTATAAAAGTGGGAAGATAATTTTGATTTAAACAACTATTATAATAAAATGACAAAAAATAATAACAAATTATAAGAGAATTAATAATAATTTACTTGATATAAGGAAGAAAATATAAATTTGTACTTAAATATTTGATTTTAAATTTATATGAAATATATTTTATATGGGGTTTTAGATACGTAATAATGAACACTTCTTTTTAATAATATTTAATGCCTAAACTTCATTATTTACCTAGTCTACCACATTTTTTAATGTCACTATGTTAAGCATCAACAAATATTATTAGATCCTAAAATAGTACAATCAAATTGTAAATTAGTGGTGAGAGGCATTATTTTTATGGCGCTGGACTATTAGGGTCAAGTGCAATTTTTCGAGCATATATAATTTGACAAAAAATTTCAATAGACTTGATTAATAATAAATCATAGTGTGGTTCTCTTAGTAAGAGGCATTACGAACCTTTCATTTTTTTTCTCAAGATCAAGTAATGGTTAAGCATTATTAGAAGGTGGTCAAATTAAATCAACAAGTTGTTCTTAGGTTGCAAAGCACTAGATTTTAATGTTATATTTGATCGTAAAACATAAAAAATAATGCATTGATGAAGAATTTTTTTTTTCATTTGAAAGCTTAGTAGACTATTTATATATGCTAAACGGAGATGGAAGGTAATTTTGAACATAGTTTTGATAACCATATTCATTTGATATTTATACCCTTTTGGTGGCGTTTAAGAGAATTCTAGAGTGCATTATTACCTATAAAAACGTTAATCCAGCATTTGCATGACGTGATTGTTCTGGTCTGTTCCACAGGTGTGTATTAGGCTGTAAATCTGCATGTGAGAAACTTCGTAATAGCATATGCTTTTCCCAATTAACCCAGCCTAGTTTTTGGTTTGATGGTTCAGCCAGCTTTACTATAAATTGACAGGTGGCTATGGGTTTTACTGATTCAAGTGCAAATCCAAGTTGGGATCACCAGTCTTCTGGGTGGTCGGTGTTTTTGAAACTATGCTTATAAATATCTTGGTTTCTATCAACTACACTCCACAAATGTTTTACAAATCGATGTTTACTCAGTAAATATTACATTGAACATTTCAAATTTCATTTCCATTAATCATGGGGTAATCCTTGGTTGAAATAGGCAACTTGCTGAGGCAGGAGCCCATGTTGTCATGGCCGTCAGGAGAATGAACTCAGCATATGAATTGATTCAGAAGTGGAAGAGTGAAAAGCAAGGATTGTGCTTGCCGCTTAATGTTGAGGTGTGGAAGCATCTAGAGAGAAGGCTCTTGACTCATGTTGCACACATAATTATACACCAATAAATCTTATACATCCTACCAATAAAATTTCATTCTTTGCTTAAAGGTAATGGAGCTTGATCTTCTCTCACTGGATTCTGTTATGCAATTTGCTAAAGCTTGGAATGCTCGGCAAGAAGCATTGCATGCTTTGATCAATAATGCTGGCATTTTTACCTTGGGAGGTTGGTGTGAACCATGATGTTTTAACCTGTTTATTAATTTATTCATTTCTCGGTTATCTTGTAGAACCTGAACTTTGTTCGTGGTGTTCATATGCACTTATGAGTCATCATTAATGCTAGTTAGAATTTTGTGTTGTTTGTATAGCTATGGTGTTCATTTCACTTCAGAAAATTAATTCATAAAATTTTCAGCAATATCATTGCTTTATTCTTGGAGCTCATTATATTCTCTTAAACGTTGGAGGAAGTTTTTTGCTTTCTATTATCAGTTGATAGAAAAAAAAATGCAAAAAAGGATCCTGAAATAATTCTCTTTAGTAAGCCAAATTATAAAGGTCTCTCTATATTAAACTC
The DNA here is from genome assembly GCF_001605985.2 of Dendrobium catenatum. Taxonomy (NCBI): domain Eukaryota; kingdom Viridiplantae; phylum Streptophyta; class Magnoliopsida; order Asparagales; family Orchidaceae; genus Dendrobium; species Dendrobium catenatum. The sequence goes on from NW_021456829.1 coordinate 292,332, forward strand.
ATGAACTCTTGTGACTGATGTGTGACTTAGTATTGATTCGATGATTATAAATCAAGTATGCTGTGTCATCTAATGTGGTTTGCTAACTGTTCCAGCAGGTTACAAGACACTCGTATATTAGCAACCATGGTGATGGTGATATCATATGTTAGACTAATTTAGAGATTTATTAAGTTAGAGATAGACCAATATATATATATATATATATATATATATATATATATATA
>NW_021456829.1:292735-325877 GCF_001605985.2 Dendrobium catenatum
ATTTATTTTTTGAAATTGGAATTATATGTTAATGAAAGGAATACTGGCATTTGAAAAAGCTAGAATTTTGAGTTGAACTATATTTCATGTTGTCTTATTATTGGGATATTTTGATTTCACTTCATATCTTATGTTTTTTTCTTATGTTTTACATTATTCACTTATTAGTATATAAAAAATTTATCATTTTATGTTTACGCAATCTTTTGATTTTGAGGCTTACGCCTCAAAAAGCCTTGAGGCTTACGCCTCGCCTCACGAATGAAAAACGCCTCAATAACCGAATACGCAATTTTAAACATTGATATAATTTAATAAATTTATTTTATAATATCATAGATATGATAGTTAAGATATTAAAATTCATTGAGAGCAATAGAACATGTTTCCATGGATTATGAATACTGGTGAACCATACGATATTATCCAGATCACATAGTATTATATAAATCATACATCATAATTAGGATTGTAAGGTACTATTGTATAGCACAATATGTTTTTAAATAGTAATTATAATACATTAAATTAATATATTGGCATATAGATCTTACCATGTGATGTGAATTGTAAATTACGATGATCAGGCAATACTATGTGTAACAAACTATATGATTTGCCCAAAAAATTGCTATTTTGAAATAATTTCTCAAGTATAACAACTCTAGTGGATAATTAAGGTAATTATAACATCTATATGCGTGTTGGGCACATTTTAAGTGCTAATTGCTGCATGTACCCAAAAGCTTCATAAGAAAAATTAATGATACAAAAATAAGACAATCTGAGTTTATATTGCAAGATCTTTTGAAGAGAATTTGGAGAAAGATTTATAGTGCTTATCATCATCTTAAAGCTCATTTTAACTTTTCATAATTTTTTTTTCTCGTTCTTGGTTTCTATATTATTTTGATTTCTCTCTTATTATGTTGATTTTACAATCAAGTTTTGCTAGGGATTGCATAAACTATAGTTGTAGTTAATAGCCATTGAGTCACCACCAAGGTTCAAGTGAGATTTGGTTTGGTTTCAATGATGGTTTTCATTACTTAATCGGTTGTACTAGTGGTTCCTCACTTTGAATAAGGAATATTTTTACCTAGTGGATATGAATAGGAGTAGCTTGCTTCTCACATTGAAGTAGAAGACTAGAGTGTCTTTATTACCTGTCAAGGAGGAAGGTGGTGTGTTAAGCAACATCACATTATCTTGGACTCAAACATAATGCAACAAAATTGCCAAGAATGGATAAATAATTCAGAAACTCAGCAGTAAGATTATAAAATACTTCAAGTTTATCATAGAAGAAGAAGGACATAAGGCCCTCCAAGTAAAGGAACAATGCAAGCAACAAGCCAATTGCAATTGCCATGGTTCATGTTATTTCAGCATTAAACTAACCCCCAAACCCATTTTAAGTTATTTATTATTAATTGTATTGAACTAGTTGGTCTAAATCATTATTAGACCCAAAACTGATTTATGTAAACACTATAATAGACCCTAAGGTTGTAATTTCATTTTAAGGAAATAAGATTTCTGTTTTCTTTCTTTTCTAATATCTCTTCTTCTCCTTCTTAAGGAGTCCACACCTACTTAATAGGTGCCATCCCCTTCTTGATGTAGATCAAGAAGCTTAGCATGGCTTAAAAAGATTTCTTCGCCTACTCATAGGGTGAAGGAGAGTAGTTTGTTGTAGCAAGCCTAGTATTGAGTTGGGCTTGTGTAGATGTTCTTGTAGAGTGGCCGAAACATGTAAATTTTCACAGTTTCCAATTGCTCTATACTTTAGTTTACTTTCTTACATATTTATGTAGCAATATAAATTTATTTACATTCTGACACATTTACTTACCATTTATATACAATCATGGTCTTGTGGTGATCTACTTGATTAATGATTTTTATGCCAAGTTATTGAGTAAATGTAATCTTCAAAATGAGATTCATGTATCCTTGCCAATTTCGTTGTATCTATTAATGAGGTGGTTTGGCTAACAATAACTCTCTTTCTAATGTAAAAGAAACGAACCAAAGATATTGTGATATACCTGGTACTTGAAGGCGAGTTTTGCAGAAGCATTTTGATTCTCCAACACAGATCCATTTTGAACTAATTTTTGATAGATTTCCATGATGATCCTTGTGTTCCTAAATTTCTAAACTAGTTTGGATAGCCGTCAAGAAGCCTGCCCAAGTGAGTGATTCGTCTTGGTTGCATAATCATTATTCCAGGTTGTGATTGTGTCCCCAAGATGAAAGAAAGCTATGCAAATGCAATGCCTGTCCGATTTGTTATGCAATCAAAATATTTAGTAGCCTTGAACACCCAGGTTTTCACATCGATACGGTTGAATCGTGTAAGCTTGATCTTTATCAATTTGATGAATGGAATGGCCTCCTTTGCTAGATGGCCGACATAATAACACTTGCAAAGAGGAGGTTAGAGAGTAGCAACACCACTCTTTTCTTAATTAATCGATAAAATGGGTCTTGTAGAACATAAGTCTTCCCAACACTTTGAAAGTTCAATTTATGGTTGTTAAACTGCTTGAACTACATTGGCACACCAAGAGGAGAGTGAATTGATGATTCAAAAATTTTCTTTCAAAAATTTCTTTTTGAAAAACTTAAGACCAAATTCACAACTACAACTTTAAAAATAAATTTTCTCAAGCGAGACGAATAATAAGAAAGTAAATACAAATTTTTGTTGTTGATGTTATACAAGAAAAACATATATTTTTTGTTTTAGATTTTTATTAATTTTCTTTTATAACAAAGGTTAAATCCAAGGCAATCTCAGAGTTTTGGTGTTACAAGAATATCAAGGCCCAACTCAGATTTGCAGGAAAGTAAAATACATAAAAATAAGAAAAAACATATCAGATTTATAATAGTTCGATCAAACTTAATTTATGTCCACTCTGCGGAGTCTTCTTCTCTGGGTATTGCACTAAACTCTTGAGTATCTTTGCTTTTGCTTTCACAGTAACGGGGAGAAGACTTTATAAGAATCTCTTCCATCAATTCGGTGCAACAGAGTAGTCGAATCTCTTTCACCAACGGTGCGATAGAGTAGTCGAATCCCTTTCACCAATGGTGTGGTGGAGTAGTTGAATCCATTTCCCCAATGGTGCGGCGGAGTTACCGGTAGCTCTTTCACTCCAAGAGGTTTTTCTTGGAGTTTCCCTCAAGTAAACATTGACCCATGGAGATAGAAGATGAATGTTAGCCGAAGCAACCTTGTGTAGACTCTCTCTCACACATTCCCTTGATCCCACAAGCCTATTCTTTCTCTCTCAATAATAACTTTCTCCCTCTTCTCCAACGCTCACTTTTCAAATTCTCTCTCATAGAAGATTCAAGCCCCTTGACTACAATAAACTTCTCTAAACGAAATAAGAGATGTTTAAATAGTAGGCTGCAAGAAAACCCTAAGTTTCAGTTTAGCTGTCACTGTTTGCACAATACGATTAGTTCAATTCTTCTTTTGTAGTACTGTATGATGAATAATCTATAGGATGATCATAAGAATGAATAGTGGTATAATACGATTAGTTCAATTCAAAATCGGATCATATAAGATGAACAAATATGGTCTAAAGAGTCATCGGGTGATTCAGACAGTATGATTTTGGGATCATACCGGACGAACCAATGTCCAAAGACTCCTCGGGTGACTCGTACAATACGAAAATGTATCATACAATATGATCTGTAATCAATCATATTCAATTTGATTGCTTAATTAAGTGATCTAATTAGGCAATTATTGAAAAATTTGTACAATAGAAATGATTCATACAATATGAATATTCAAATTTCAAAATTCAAATTTGCTTATTGTAGATAAGTTAGATTCGACGACAAGGTTTCTGATTATAGCTGATCGTCCAGTATGATGCGTGTTCGTACTGTACTATTAATTTTATTACAAATTAATTTTTTTATTTAAAATAAAATTTTTTTAATTAATTTCTGTTCTAATAGATAGTACAGTACGATTAATAAAAATAATAACAACAACGACATCATGCTTTTATCCGAACAATATCAAGCCTTTATCCCACTACTTGGGATCGGCTACATGGATTTTTTTCTCCATTGTGCCCTATTAAGAGTCAAATTCTCATTTAAATCTAATAAAGAAAGACCATTTCTAATATTTTCTAACCAAGTCTTTTTTGATCTACCTCTACCTTTCTGAACATAAGCCAAATCTAATTCCTCTACTTTCCTAACAAGGTCATCGGAAGGCCGCCGTTTTATGTGACCAAACCATCTAAGGCAACTCTCTTTAATCATATTCAATTGGAGCTACTCCATCCTTTTCACGTATATGTTCGTTTCGTATCCTGTCTCTAAGAGTAAAGAGACTCATCCATTTGAGCATCCTCATCTCTGCAACACTTAACTTAATATTATGTTTCTTTTTTAATGGCAAAAAATTTGCACCATAAAGCATTGCAAGTTTCACCACCATCTTATAAAATTTTTCGTTAAGTTTGAAGGGGGATATTTCTATCACACAACAAGCCCGATGCATTCCTCCACTTCAACCATCCAACTTGAGTTATACTAATAATCACTCTGAACAATAGACTCCAGATATCTAAAACGTGTACTCTTATTAATGATTTGATCGCTCAAATTTACAATCCACCATTAGATCTATTTCTGCTAAAATTACACTATATATTTAGTTTTAGATCTACTCAAACAAAAACCTTTAGACTCTAAGATTGACCTCCTGAATTCAAGTTTACCTTCAACTCCCTCTCTAGTCTTATCAACTAGAAGAATATTATCAGCAAAAAACATACACTGGGGTATATCCTTTTGTAAATGTTAAGTGAGAACATTCATGACTAAAGCAAAAAAGATACGGGCTTAAGGCTAATCCTTGATGTAATACAACTGAAATAGGAAAATACTTGGTCAAGCCACCTTGTGTTTGAACACAAGTAACAACTCCTACATACATATCTTTAATGACTTAAATATAAGCATTATTAACCCATTTCTTTTCTAGAAATTTGTATAGCACTTCTCTTGGAACTTTATCATATGCTTTTTGTAAATCAATAAATATCATATATAAATCCCCATTATTCTCTCTATACTTTTCCATCAAATCTCCCAATAAGTTTATAGCTTCCATAGTAGATCTTCATCTACCCAGCATGAATCCAAATTGATTTTGAGAAACATTCGTATCACGCAATAACCTATGCTTCATAACTCTCTCCCATAGTTTTAAAGTATGATACATTAACTTAATTCCTCTATAATTCACATAATCTTGAGCATCACCTTTATTCTTAAAAAGATGAACCAAAACACTTATTTTTTACTCATTTGACATTTTTTTGCCTTCAAAATAGTATTAAAAAGTTTAGTGAGCCTAAAAATTCCTTCATCTCATAAGCATTTTTACACCTCAATTAGAATATCATCAGGTCCAATAGCTTTTCCACACTTCATTTTCTTTAAAGCCTTTCTAAATTCAGATTTACTAATGCGCCGATAAAAATAAAAATATTTATTTTTATTTAAGATGCTAAGGTCACTAAAGTCAATCTTATTTTCTCAATCTTCATTGAAAGGTTTAGCAAAATATTTTATCCACCTTTGTTAAATATCCTCTTCTAATAAAAAACACTTTTGGATCTTCATCCTTAATGCACTTCACTTGAACTAAATCATTACTACTCCTATATCTTTATTTGGCTAACTTAAACATATATCTTTTGTTCTTTTTAGTTTATATAAATCATTAAAAACTAAAATCTTTGCAACACATATTACTTTCTTAGACTCCTTATGAGCCTCTATAACTTTCTCAATTATCAAAATTTTTACATCTAAATCAATTTTTATAACAAATCTTTCTATTTTTTATCTTTTCTTGTATATTTTGATTCAACCACCAAATATTTTTACTACTAGAAGTTCTTTCCTTTGACATTTCAGGCACATCTTTTGCAACATTCTTAATATCCTTAATTATTTTTTCTCACATAATATTAGCTTCCTCATGCATAGACAAAATCATACTCTCAAAAGTATTTTTGTTAATATTTTTTAAATGCTCCCATCTAATCCTAGAATAATATTTTACTTTTTTTTTTCTATCCCCTTATCTTAAATTTCAAAACTAATAGTTAATGTTGGGTACATAAATTTCACTCGGAGTAACTTTATAATCTTTGCAATCTAAACGATTTATTTTTTTTATAAGAAATAATCAATCTAAGTTTTATTATATCCATTCTTATAAGTGAAGAGATGCTCATCTTTTTTCTTAAATAAGGTATTAACAATTACAAAATCATAAGCTAAAGGAAAATCTAATATGATCTTATCACCTTTATTAGTTGCTCCAAACCAATAGCCACAATGAATGTTTTTAAAATCATCTACCTCTCTATTAATATGTCTATTTACATATCCATCAATAAATTTTTTTTAAGAGATATCTTTTTGTATTAATTCTTTTAAGTCATTTCAAAATTTTATTTTTGAACAAATATCTAAACCTACTTAAGGAGCATAAGCACTTATAATATTAATAATCTTAGTATTGTTGCATCCTAAAATATTTGCGGCGGTAAAGAAATATATAGTTTAACGTCTTAGTGTTGTACGAAGATCCAACACACAAGCAGATAAGAGAGAGGGTGTAGTGTTCATAAGAGACACTAGAGTTTTTATGTGAAAACCATTGAAAAAGGGGAAAAACCACAGGGCCTGGCCCAATTTGAATGAATCCACTAGTATTTGCAGTGATTACAAATGAAGCCCTCCTTCAGAGAAGGCCTTGACTTGATGTCACAAATGTACATCATATAGAGTGCATTACATAGTGGGAGTTACAATAATTCACATAGACATGTTTGTTTGGTTGGCAGGACCATAGTCGATAGGATAGAGGTCAAAAATATCGTAGTAGGCATGAGACCGGGGTCAGAAAGACCGTTGTAGTAAGACGCTACTCCGGCAGAAGTCCGGGACTTAGGTGGTGGTCCAGCGGAACTCCAGGCGTTAGGTGATGGCCGGCAGAATTTCGGGCTCATTTGGTTGTCCAACAGAAGTCTGGGCCTCAAGTGGTGGTCTGGCATAACTCCAGGTCTCAGGTGGTGATCTAGCAGAAGTCCGGGCCTCAAGTGGTGGTACAGTAGAAGTCCGGGCCTCAGGTGGTGGTCCGACAGAAGTTCGAGTCTCAGGTGGTGGTCCGTCAAAACTCCGGGCCTCAGGTGGTGATCTGGCAGTAGTTCGGGCCTCAAGTGGTGGTCCGACAGAGGTTCGGGCCTCAAGTGGTGGTCCGGCAGAAGTCCGGGCCTCAGGTGGTGGTCCGGCAGAAGTCCGGGCTCGGGTGGTGGTCCGGCAGAAGTCCGGGCCTTAGTTGGTGGTCCGACAGAACTTCGAGCATCAGGTGGTGGTCCGATAGAACTCCAGGCATCAGGTGGTGGTTCGCCAGAACTCTGGGCATCAAGTGGTGGTCCGCCAGAACTCTGGGTAGTGGTCGAGGAGGAGCGACAAGGCAAGAGCAATCTTTGATCTCTCTCTTGCTCTCTTGCTTGGAGCCTCCTTCTTAAAGAGGGAGGAGGGGTCTATTATAGATTTTCTAGAGTGACATGGCCCGTAAATAGGTGGGAGATCAAGGGCATATGGGGAGTAGTTTAGATGGACGGCCGATGTTGAATCCCTTGATCGTGAACCGTTTGATGGACATTTGAATGTCTTAGTGATGTCGGAATTCAGTGATCTTGGGCTCGTTGGATTCGTCTCGTTGAGCCGCTTGATTTGACTACAAGCATGTCATGTTTGAAAACCATTTGGTAATCCAAATTGTGATTCGAACCCTCCAACAACGCTTTGGACCCTTGATTTGGACCCATTTGGGCTTAGATGGAGTCGAATTTGGTGTCTTTGGGTTCGTATTTCCGAGACGTTCAATTCGTCTATAAGTTTGCTGAAATCGGAGTTCGGATGGTCCCAATTTTAATTTCGGAAGTTTCCAACTTGATTTTGCGTCGAGATTCATGCCCAATCAAGATAATTTTTTTGAGGATGTATAAAGTATCAATAACAATCTTTAAAGGTATAATTCTATCTCCAATTCTATTAATTTTTACAATATTATTCTTTAAACTTTTATCTAGAATCACACCTATTCCAATTCTAATATGACTTTTACTTGAATATCATAGTTTAAAATCTAAATTATCAATCTCCTTAGCTTTCTCTCCAACCCATTTAGTTTCCTGAATGCATAGAATATTTATCTTCATATGAATCATAATATATATTAATTTGCCTAAAAGGGAACCTATATTCCAAATTTGTATCCTTATTTTAGTTTCATGTGCTAGTTTTTTTTCTCACATTCGTCCATGATGTGAGAAATATTGTCTATTTAACACTGCACATGAGCGCTGGTGCAATAAACCTTGCACATTTGTCATTGTGTTCAGGGCATACAATGCTTCGCTTTTAGTGAACGCCCTAGCATTAACACAATGTATTAAATGATTCATGTCATTTATATTTGACATGTTTTACACTGGCTGTCAACTACCTATTGCAATCCTCCACTTTTCTCATTTAGTACGATTAACAGAAAAATAAAATAAAATATTTCTTTTACACTCGCCCTATGTGTGTTTGTATGATTGTTGAACTAACATACACCTTTTACAATAAATTAACTCAAGAAAGATAAATACACAGGCTCTTGCAAAAATCAATTCTATACTACCAAATCTTGAGCTCTAATCCTTTGATGATGCTTGGTGTATGTTGTAGCTGAAATATTAGTACACACAGAAAAATATGCAATAATAATAAGTAGGAGAAATTAAGTAGTCTCCAATAATATTTGTAATCATTAAAACATAAGCTCGGACTCCTGGATTGTAGTACACTTATCCACTTGAGACATGAATATTTGAAATCGAGTTAAGGTTCGAGGATTGCTTGAAATTTCATATTGGATTGTTGAAGGGATTGATGTAAGTCCTTGAATTGTATAGCGTGTTGCACTTGGTGTATGGTGCTATATGCTGACTTAGTATCATGATGAGTTCCAGGAACCATGGGAACTCAGTAAAAGATTCGAGGCTAGGGTAACTTTCCTCATTGGAGCTTGATCAATAAAGGCACTCACCTCAGAGGAACCCGACCTAGAGAGGCACTAGCCTTAGAGAAGCTCGACTAAGAGAGGTACTTGCCTCAAAAGAGTTTGATTGAGAGAGGTACTCGCTCCAAAAGTTGTTGTCCTAATAAGTCATTTACTCTAGGAAAGGTGAACTCTAGAAGAACTTTCCCTTATGATGGTGCTCAATTCTACCAGAGGAACACTCACTCTATTAGTAAGAAATGATCACCTATTCCAACTAAGCAATAACGACTACACCTGCTTAGCCAACATCTCAACCTAAGTGTTTATTCGCCAAAGGCACTTATGGAAGGCACTTCAGATAAGGTTGTCCATATATGCCCATTCGGTCAACTTCATGTCTATGTAATAGAGAAATTTTATACTATTTTATTATTTTTTCAGGTGTAGCCCCCTTTTGTAATTTTTTCAATGCTATAAATATAGGATTGAAAGACATATTTAAGTCATTTTTATTGTAAATAGTGAGTTGTAGAATTTTAGAACTTTTCTTGATGCAGGACTACAATGCTTTTAAATGAATGCGATAAGAACTTACACGATTTTGATAAGAACAAATAACAATTAAGACTATTAGCAACTAAATGATAATAGAAAACGTAAGAGGGGTAGCTACGCCTAGGTCAAATCACATGCTAATTACTTGAACCATCAAAACAATTTAGAATTTCAACAACATACGAATTAAGTAGTTACTCAACAAAAATTCCTAATCTAACAATGAGATAAGTAACATAGAAAGTACACTCAAATCCTACGTTTACTAGTCGGCGGCAGAGGGCAAGGCATGATTCCTTGCGAATTGATCACCACCTACAAGATTAGTCGATGAGGAAAATAAGTGAAAAGGGGAAGTTCACCCTTGTGGTTGTCTGGAAACAATTTGCCACTGGAAGTTGCCAAGTTGTTCGTCGATGGCTTCCGAAAGTGTGAAGATGATGCGGTCCACGTACTCTTCAATGGAATTATCGACTTCCGGGTTGAAGTCGAAGAAGGTGAAGTGGAGGATGTTGACTTTCCCTTACTCGTCGTAAGCGAATCATTGGTTTCGAAAGGTTGATGTGTGGATGAAGATCGTTGTTCCTCCCTTGAAGACTCCACTAGAGAGAAAGAAGTTTATCTCAAAAGTTGAAGTGGAGGAGGAGGAAGGGGGTGGCCGGCCAATGAAGGAGGCTATGAGAAGTCTTTTGGTTCAGATTTTGTGGAGGGAATTTTGTTCAAACAACTCGTTAATTAATCCTCTTGATTGAAAGGAATTAATGAAGGAGAAGCGAGAGAGGGGCGGCAGGCAAGAGAGGGAGAGAGGGTTTAATTTAATTCCAATAGGAGAGACTCTCTTTTGGAAAGAAATTAAGTAGATGGGGGCATGGGGATTTTGGCCAAGAGAGAGGGAGAGGAGTTTTGAATTATTTCCAAGAGTGGAGATTGGCTTTAGAAAATAAATCCAATGGGAAATTATATGGGGGCCGGCGGCATAGGGAGAGGGGGTGGGGCTTAAGGCAAGTGTTTATTGCTTGCTTAATTGGGAATCTTAAATTAGGGAAGAGCAATTAAACCTAGTTCAATTAAAAATTGATTTGGATGAGATTTGAAGACTTTCCTAAAATAGATTTTGTATTTTAGGAAAGATTTTGAATTTCAAATCACTTGGATTTGAATTCAAAATTAGTCCTAATTATATTCAATATACATTAAGAAATAAGGAAAAAGAGAGGGAAGGGCTAGGGTGGGCCGGCCGGCGGTTGAGTGTGGAGGGAGGAGGCCGACGGGTGAGGATGTGGTGGGATGGTTCGGTTGGGGGATGGGGGTTCTTACTTGGCCGGTGGTGGGTTGGGAAGTTGGCGGCTAGGAGGTGGTTGTTGGGGGCTTGGTGGTAGTCTTTGGCCGACGGGTACAAGGGAGAGAAGAAGGGGAAATATGTTAGAGAACCAAGAACTCACCCGAGGGTGGTTATTGGGTAATTCGTTTAGCCTCTCCTAGGCTCTTCTCCAAGATTCATAAACTCACCTAGAGACACAAAAGCTGAAATTTCAGTAATAATCATTCATACCTCAAAATAAACATGAGGGGCTTATAAATATCCTCCAACAAAGAAAGGGAAATAAACGACACATTGCCCCTATGACTTACACACGACAAAGCCCTTAAGGGAAAAACTGAATATGTAAATGAAACAAATACATAATAAAACAAATACATATAAAGACTCAAAAATAGATCGGCACCATCATGGCTGTAGATCGGCGGCCACGTCTCTGATAAACTTTCCAAGATCCGATGTCCCCCATCATTTCTCCTTACTAGCTCCTCCCTCATTTAGCTTGCTCTGTCATTCTAGTCAATCTTTTGAGTAGTTCCAAGGTGTTACCTACGAATAAATTTTGATCCAACATCGTGAAAAGTGTAGTGTGGATTTACACCATTGACTAGAAACTAATAATTATTTGAAGCAGAGCAGCTTGATAGCGAGAGATTATTCAGCATGGATAATTAGAACTTTACAACTCACCATCAACTTGTGAAGATGGAGAACATCTAGCAGATGGTCCAGGGGATATTGGAACAAGTGCTTAGGGGCAAGCACCCTAGAGGGACCCTCAGACTTGTTGAGGCACTAATGAGACCTACCTTATCATTGAAAAACAATCCTCTAATGCATGAGCGAATGAGGGACAGGGGACCCTCATTAACAAAAGGGCTATTTGCTCAAAACTCGGGGAGTTTGCCTCCTTCGTTACTATAATGTACTCTACTCCAACAATAATTAAACTTACTGAATAAAAAATTAATTTATCGAAAGTCATCAAAGAGAAAATTAAATAACCTAATAGATTTTAACTTGAAAATTGGGTAAACTTGATCCTCTCTAAGAAATCTCTTTCTTTTTCTTTCTCATTTATATGCTTCCAATCCAAACCATCACTACTGTCAAATTCCTCAAAGAAAACTTGAACCGATGAGAGAAGCTAGACCTAATATCTAATGTAATTGCTCCAAGTTTGGAGTTGGTTGGTTGCAAACTAAAAAGCCGATGCGTTAAGAACTTCAGTCAATATATGAGAAAATTATTTCTTATGTGAAGCTCGATCAGATAAGGAAAATGTAGTCAAACTTAAGCTTCAGCTCAAAGTGATCTCGGCTTAGGCTCATGTTTAAACATTGTGAAACTGATACTTACAGGAGTGCTAAGGCCACTAGGTAGATTGACATTCTACACTTAACAACTTAATTCAGAGCATAAATTTCACTCTACGAAAAAAAGATATATCTAATGAGCATTTATAAATAATATCCTAGAACTCTAAAGTATTGGGTTGAATCTCTTATCATCTTTAGAAAGAAAGTCAAACTCTAGAACTCGGATTCTCCTTTTTTTTACAATAAATTTTGCACAAAGTAATGAGAGCAATTTCTTTCTAAAAAGTGATTTAAGATGGCAAACTCATGAAAAAAGTTTGGCGAAAGATGAGGCCCATGTTTGGCGTTGACTTAGAAGAAGTAAAAAACAAAAGGTCAAATTACACTTGAAAAATTATTCAAATAGAAAGTTATTTAGACATTCTTCATTCAACATTTTCTTAGATATTGTCTATTTAATACATTCTTGAATATTAATTCACACAAAAATAGCTTTGTTATAATATTATACTTCTTTTTGCAGGTTGCTCTTTAAAGGTACATTTGAATCAGGTAATTAAATGTATACCTTAGGAAAATGCTTAATTTTATTGCACTAATTTGTTGTCCCTATTTATAGATATATACAAGATATCTTAATAAAGAAACAAATAATTATAGAATCATGCATAATAGCTCTAATATAATCCTTCCTAAATCAGTCAGCTAAATATGGAAGGAGATCGGTGTGATCCAGGTGAGCCTCCAACGGATTCACATTCTAGTTGTGGGATCAAAATGCCAAGGGACAGCTTGCATTTAACAGGTGAGCCTCCCATTGATTCCTATCCTAGCCGTAAGATCAAAATGCCAAGGGACAATTGGGATTTATTGGACTCATCATTTGGGCAAGTTGCAGGAACCAAGGAAATTGATTAAAGTTTTGGAGACTAGGCTAATGCACCTTAGAGGAGGTCAATCAAGAGAGACATTTGCCTTAGAGGAGCTTAACAAAGAGGGGCAGTCACCTCAGAAGAGCATGATTGAGAGGTGCATTTACCTCGAAGATTTTATCTTGATAAGTCACTATCCCTAGGAAGGGTGAACATCAAAAGACCTCAGCCTCGTGAGGGCGCTCGCTTCTACTAGATGACCACTTACCTTATTAGCCGGAGATGCTCATTTTTTCCAACTCAGTAGCACTAGAGACTACACCCTCTAGTCGACACCACATCCTAAGAGGTTATTTGATAGAGGCACCATTTGAAGCAACTTACTGGAGGCACTCAGTTGAGGCGCTCGCCTGGGATTGTCGAGGTTGTGTTATATATGATTGCCCACATGTGCCCATTTGGTCTAGACTATATGTTTTTAACATATAAATTTTGTACTATTTTATTATTTGTTTAGGTGTAGCCACTCTTTCTGACCCCTTAAATATATTATTAAAAGACATTTTTGATACTTATACCATTTCTACTATTCATAAAGAGCAATAAAGTTCAAGAGCTCTTCTCTTTATTCACCAATCTATCCTTTATCTTGCTTTATTATTCTTGTTAGTCTTGTGGGTAGGGTCAGGGTGTTATTTATGGACAAATTCGATGCGACAACTATAATGATTTTATGGCTTCCGTAAGATCCGCTTTTTTCCTGATGCCAAGAGCATTAGTTGATACATTACTATATCAAGAATGGGTATCTTTTGAGTAGATACTAAATTAAGGATAGTAAGTAGAGAGAAAGAGAGCATAGCGTTCTTTTCTATTCCTTCTAAATGTAGACTACAAGGTATATACATATATAATTGAAACCATACTTTATTATAGTAATTAATTTCATGATAGTTTTCTTAATTAATTGTTAGAATAACTATATGCTTGCTGTAACTATCCAAACTTCCTCCGTCCCTGTTTTTTTTTTTTAATTTTCACATACTTCTTTAGCTATCATGGCTTTTTTCATTGCCTTGCTGAATGATGCAGCATTATTATGCTGTCCTAATTTCCTATAGCTTGATTGTTTTCGATGCTTTCATCTTCTCACCATTTATGCTATTCCTTAGGCACTGTTTGTATTTTATAATTACTTTAGAGACAAAAAGGTCAAAATAGTTATCTAATTCTTATAAGTGGCCAATATAGTTCAAGACTTTTTCGCTAAAAATTTTTCCCTTATTGAAAATTGATCCCATTTGTCCCCCTCAACCCTTCTAGCGGGATTAAACAAACCATTCACATTGATGGGAAGAGTCATTGATTCCTTTGCTTGATAATTTAAGTAGGATATTTTAGTAAAAATTAATTTATAACTACTATTTTTTTAATTTCTCAATCATCAAAATCTAAAATCTAATGCATAAACGCTGTAGGCAGTGCAAGATACAACAACTAGCAACTGGAAACGTGTGATTAGAAATTGCGAACTAGTGGTGAGCAGAGAACTAGGGCATGCGAGAGTACGAGCATTGTTGAAGCAACGTCTCCATTGAATTAGGGATGTGAGTAGGATTTAGGATGTTCGAGTGGGCATTAAGACATATCAGTGATTGCGGAATGTGGCATGAGCACAACCCACCATGGCTAATGCAGGAATAAATAAACAATGCTTTAAATTTTATTAAGAGTTAATTTACACAAATTAAACATTAATAATTTTAATAAAATGATAGTAAAATAGAAGAGTTATAATTAAAATAATAAAGTATTTTCTAAAAAAATAAAACCATTTAATTTAGATAATTTGAATATATTGTAAGGAATGTTTTATACACTTAATAAATATAATTTTCAAACAATATTATAGTTAAATTAATGATAGATATTTTATTATCGGAATTAGTCTTCTTTGCCTAATCAATGTAATTTGAGTAATTTTTCATTAAATATAAACATTACAACATGTCAAAAACATTAAGATCAATTATTTTTTGATCAAAATCTTATTAATTAGCATAAATTTAAGTCCACGTCAAAAGACAAATATCAAATCTCATTAGGCTCATTACCTTAATATGTGAATATTAATTTGATTAAGCGGCCTATATATATTAAAAATATTTTTTATTGGCCCATTTCCTTCATATTATCATCATTTGAAAGGACGATTTACATCAATCATCATCATTTGAATTACTATTTTGCTGGAAGTTACATTTTGCCAATTTAGTCCAATAAATATATTTTTAATTATATGAAGTAAAATGGGTTGGGAAATATTATTATGCATTTAATTAAACTTTTAATGGATTAGTCATGTGCATCATATATGAACTTAACTGTGCAAATACTCAAACACTCAAAATTTTCAGCCATTTTATTAGTATAAGTAAAATACTAATTAAATTGTAATTTATATAGCTTTTATTGTTATAAATTTAGATAAAGGTTTGTTGTTGTTATATAGTTTTTATTTCACATATGACAAATTGCTCAAATACTATGGTAATGAAAATAGTAAGTATAGAAATCAATATAACATAGTTGCAATATCTAAAATACCCTTGACATTAACCTTTTCCATTAACTTTAGTCTCCTTTCTTCTGAATTTTGGCCTTAGAGATCAATTGAGATCAATTTTTAATAGTTGAGGGACTAAATTGGAGCATTGTCAAACTCCCAATTAAATTGACTATTTGTTAATATTTAGGGGATAAAGGGATAAAGGCTTGATGTTATGTAGCCGATCCTACATAGTGGGATAAAGATTTGATGTTGATGTTGTTGTTGTTACTTATTCTCATTATCTTTATATCACCTTTGTTTTTGGAGTTTTGTATATTTATTTTTATATGAAATAGGTTTATAAAGCTTGTGTAAGGTGGTAAACTCATGTAATTGATCTTATAACTATTTCACTCATAATAAATTAATATTTTAAATTAATACTGTACACATAGATTGTGTTTCAAAATAATACACTAGTTGCTTTTATTGGTTTATTTTCTACACTAGTTGCTTTTATTGTTGCATATTCAGTTTCTATATTTCAGATTGATTGAAAAAGATTCAAGTTAGGAAGTGAAGGTTTCCAGAAGAAATAGCTTGCGCGTCACTTCACACCCACTTCACACTACTCTTGTGGTTTGTCTTCAACTCACACTTTAGCGTACACACTATTAAAATATGTTTAAATGGTAGCTTCTTCTGGTCAGAATGCTGTGAGAAGGAAGAGCAATTTTCTGAGAATAAGTTTGATCTTGTGGTCAGAATGCTGTGAGAAAAAACAGTTTTCTAAGATAAATATTTTGCTTCGTTGATGTTTATTCTGAAAGTTTATTTCTTTACTAGTTGTCCTTACATGAGAAAAGTTTAATTGTTCTTGTGGTACATGGTAGATAAAGCTTTAAAAATCCTTTAGTGTCAAATATATTGCCGATGGTAACTTTTATTACAGTCCAATAAGATATTGAGATCTCTACATGCTGCTGTTAGTTTTAGAATAGACTTTTCCATGTGAGAAGGATGATAAAATGTCTATATAATTGTGACTCTGAACTAATCATTCATGCCTTGCCTATATTAGAGTCACAGCGCTTTTCAAAGGATGGGTATGAAGAACATATGCAAGTGAACCATTTGGCTCCGGCATTATTGTCTATGCTGCTTATACCATCGCTTCTCCTTGGTTCTCCAAGCAGAATAATTAACTTGAATTCCATTGTAAGTTATATATGGATCAACTTGTGAATTGCTTGAATCGTTTCTATTAATGAGACTTCAGTGATGTTTTTTTTTTATTTATTTTTCTTTTATTTTTTTATTTTTTTTAGAGTTCAGTTATGTTTAGTTATCTAGTAATATCGAAGATGGTTGTTATTTTATTACAGCAAACAATAGGATAATATGGACCGCCTTGATTATTTGTATCTTCCTAGCTGCCATTAACGATTTGATTTCTTGGAATTTCAATCTTCAATTTTCTATGCATCAACTTATTTTTGCATGATTAATTAGATATTAAGGAAAATGATGTAATTGTTCTGTGATTTATGTTGTAGTATTTCTATTTGCATGAAGTATTTGTGTCTGGTTTTGTAGTGATGGTGGTGGTGTGGATGGGGATGAATGGATCTTTTTGTATGTATGCATGTAGGTGTGCATTGTACGTTATGTTTATCTCCCCAACCAGGTAAACAAGTAACCATTAGTTAGGTCTCTTCTTTTAGCCCCTCTTGGTAAATCTCTCTTTTTTTTTAAATGTTAGAAATGACCATTTGAATCGACACATTTCTTTGATCTCCTCATTTAGGGCATGCATTCATATTAATATGCTTCATTTTACATGAAATTTAATAATCTATGGTTCCACTTGGGAGTCTTATGCCACATATGTTCTAATAAACAACTATTAATATCTGAAGGGATCATATTGCACATCTTACGATGGGTCAAAAGATTAGCTAATTTAAACATAGCTTTTCTTGCTTTCAGAACTGCAAAGTTGAAACCTATTCTAGAACACTTAGTAAGCTATTAAATTCTGCAGTGTTTGCCTGAAGCTGAATTGTTGATGGATGACTTTAATAAAGCTTCATAATGGAACCAAGCAAGGGGATATTACTACCTTTTATTTCTTCTAAGGTCTCAATTTGACAACAGGAAAAGCTGTTTGTAATAACCTTTTAGGCATGCTAATTCTCTGGCATTTTATTGTTTTTTTTTTCCATTTTTGTGCTGTATTTCATGTTGATATCTAGAAAATTTAACTTTTTTGTTGTTTAATTTCCTGATTCCCATTGAACTTCCTTTTCCCAGATGCACTCCGTGGGTTTTGTCAATCCAGAAGATATGAATATAACTTCAGGCAAGAGAAAATATACAAGCTTGGCAGGATATTCCAATAGTAAGCTGGCACAGGTAACGACGATCATGTTATTGTAGTCGATTGGCTTTCTATTTAGACAAGTGCAACTCCTGCCCAACATCAAACTTTCTGCAGTACTGATCTGGATTTTGATGTGCTAAAGGCTTACTGGAACTTGTAGGCAGTATTTAGAACATGTGAATTAGTTTTTCTATAGAATTGGTCAAGGGAAAATGATATTCTCACTGTTTTCCAAACCAAAATATGGAGTAAACTTTCTTTTTTTAGCAAAATTGGGAGCAAAACAGCAGCATAATGTGCTGGAAAGGTCTCTTGTGGCTGGGCTTGTTCTGGATTGATTTTACAGCTAGAGGAGCTGAAGGTCGTCACTTGCAGGAGTTAGGATTGCTGCAAATTAAAGTCCTATGGCTATTGGGGTCTATGACGGCTTCTACCATTGTTGGAGGGTTGAAACAGAGAGAGGGAGAGGGAAGTTGGTGGGTATATGGAGGAAATGAGGAAGTTCTGGAAGTGGAAAGTGAGATTTTATTCCATTCTTTCATGATTTAATATTACTACTTGATCTCTATTTATAGAGATCCAAGAAGTATAAATGTCTATTCCAATGAAAAAGAAATACGAGAAAATGGAACTACACCTCAAAGTAGCTTACTCCTTCCTAGATTTCCTCTTTAAATGTTACCAGCCCTTAGGATAAGAATTAAAATTTTGTGAAGGGAATATAGCGTAGTTTTCTTAATTCTCTTCAACTATTTTTATCTGTCCTCTCGCCTAACTGGTCAGCCTTATTTGGATTTTAAAATTATCCACTCAGTTCATATTTGTATATTAATACCTTCAAGGTTAATTATATTAGCATAGTTTTAGAACTTGATAATGGCTCCCGTTTTTTTATTATTTTCTCCTGCAAATGCGAGTTCTTTTTTTGTTTTGCCTCTTAAACCTATTCTTTCTTCTGTTTCTTCTCCTTTTCCTTGTAGTGACGAGCATTTGACTAGGTTAGGATGGTTCATTCTCCAATAAATTACTGCGATTATATATTTGGCGCTCTTCATTAGGAAGAGAGCTTTTGACTTCTTGTTAGGATCCTCTATGTGTCACTTTTTCAGCTCCTTTTAAAGGTTCAACAACAGAGTGACTGGTTCTAAAATTTTCTCCTTTCTTTACAAGCATAAAATTTCTAAATTCAACATGTATTCATTCACATTTGTTCTTACCTGCGTCAAATGTTCTCATCATATCTATTTTTTTTTTTTTTCATGTCTAATGTTATAGAATTGAGCTTTCAACAATTTTTTAAATCTTGATCATGACAAGATTGATAGATCATAGTTTTTAGATTGTAAATTTCACCACACTAAGGCGTGTGAGGATAACTTCAAATGAGCAAATGTGATTTTTACCTATTATGATAAGCATAAATTCTGAAATATGTTCTTAGAATCTCAATTGCATATTACCGGAGCTTTAAATATTCCGACAACTCCTACATTGAAGGAAAGGTCTTCGTCTCTCTTTTTATAATTTTCTTCTTTGCTTCCCTTTTTGTTGATAGCTTTTTCTCCATTCGTTATTAACTTTTATTAGATGTCTCTTTTTTTGTCTCGATAGCTATGATGCACCGACACGGACACGTCGACACGGACACGACACGACACGGACACGGGACACGACATTTTTTAAAAATATAGGACACGGGTGCGGCGTGGACACAGCATAATAATTTTTTAATATAATATATAGAAATTAAGATGACAAGTAATAATAAATCAATTTCATGATAACTTATTTAGCTTATAACATAAATATGTTTAGTACAAAATGTCTAGTACAACCACAAAAATATAAGCAAAAAACCATTTATTACAACATGAAGGTCCAACTACTCAATAGAGGGAATAATAAAATTAAATTCAGAGGTAGATCTTTGGCCTTCAATATCATCATCATTGAATATCATTGCTTCCAACTCTGGTTATCTAGAGAAAGATTTGCAACCTCCAATAATCTCATACCATCAAGTCACTCGAACCCATCTCCAACAACATCCCACTTCTTATTATCACATGTCATATAAAGTGAGGTTTTCCTTGATAGAAGACAAAGATTTATATTCCTCCTAAATCATAATAGATATTCTCTATTTGAACTACTATCCTTCAACATAGAAATTATAATTTATATGAAGTGAAATTAAAATATCTCAATAATAAGACAACATGAATACAACAATATACCAGTCTGTCGAGGGTCCAAGGGGGGCGCTGCCCCCTGACGAGGTTCAACCTGCCAGGGTAAGAGTAATTTTGAAGTTCCGCTTATTTTTAAAGTTCGTAAGTTATTCGTATGGAAAGAGATCAAGCGGTACCGAGCATGTATCTAGCGGTACCCAGCATGTACTGAGCAGTACTGAGCATGTACCTAGCGGTACCAAGCATGTACTGAGCAGTACCTAGCGATACCTAGTGGTACCGAGCATGTACACTAGCTTTTTTTGTAAGTTTCAAAATACAACAATTAATATTTTAGGCGTCGAGAGTCAGGCGTCGATGCCATTTATCAGTCACCGAGAGAGGAGATGAAAATACCTTAACTGCCAAAATGAAATTAAAATGAGAATATTCGATGATTGGGTATTAAGTGCGGACGTTGATTTGGTGTTGTGGCTAGGAAATAAGAAATTTAGTTTAAATCCCACAAAATACAAGAAATTATATTTAAAAAAATTAAAATATTTAAGATACGTGAGTCGGACACGCGTGTACAGTTTGCATTTAATATTTTTTAATCGGACACATTTTTGGCGTGTCCGACACGTGTCAGAGGAGTGTAGGACGAGTGTCGTGTCGGACACGGTGTCGGACATTGCACGCCTCTTTGAGAAGAAATGTCGGTGCATCATAGCTCGATAGGTGTTGTAGCAGATGATGGTTGTGCTATCTTAATAATAAGAGTTTAAAAGGCAACCCTTCCAAAATTTACCTCGGAACTTAGTTCGTTAAAACTCCCTCGCCGAATAAGAAAAGCGAGTGGAGGCCGAGGCCGAATTTTCGGAGCCCACACAAATATATGGCTATCTGATTTATGATTTGTTTGGTCATTCATTTTTTCATGCTAAAAGATTTTCAATTATCTATTATCTCTCTTCATAGTCGTAGATCTCAGGGGCTCCAAAAAATAACCTGGATATCCTTTACAGTTATTAATTTAGCCTTGAAAAATTATTTCTAAGGGTTGGAACTAGCATTCTGATGCTCAAATATAATTTGGAGTTGGATCTATGAAGGCTTATGAAAACGATGGAAGTATGTTGTATAAAGAAATTGAATTTCATATGGAATGCATCAAGAGATAACTGTTAATGTTAATTTTTTGAACCTAAATAGTGAGTAGACTTTCTATTTTTAGCAAAACATCTGAATATATGTTGGAAAGGTTTCTAGCAATTGAAATATGGCTGGATTGATTCTAAGGCTGTAGGAGGTGCAGACTGCACTTGTAGGAGTTATGATTAAGTGCAAATTTAACTCGTGTTTTTTGTAAGCCCTAGGATGTTTGGAGGAAAGAAGGAAATTTTAGAAATGGAAAAAAATTATTTATTCCATTACTTGTTTTAGATTACAACATGATCTTTCAATACCATTACTCTTAATAACATGTTCAACTTCTGGGACATTACAATTTCATCTTGAAGGTGTTCATTACAATCAGGAAAATCAGGAGCTTTGACATCAAGAACTTCACTATCTGGATCTAGATTGTTTTTGGAAGAAGATTCTCCTCTGTGAGATATGATTCTTCCATCACCCATGTAAGGATCTTAAGGATCCTTATTACTAATATCTTCATAATCCGTTTCTACCTCTGTTAGAACTTGCTTACCTTTGCCGACACCGACAGAAACAATATGATGTTCCAGAACAAGAACAGGCTCTCTTATCACCAGGGAAGAACCTCTACCTCCTCTTCGATATGACGGAACAAAACCAAATCCAAGTAGGGGTGTCAAAATCTGACCCGACCTGGAAAATTTCGGGTTCGGGTCAACCCATTTGCCATACGGGTCGGGTCCGAGTTTGAGTTTTCGACCCGTTTGCAAAATTGGGTTGGATTCGGGTTGACCCGAAAATAGGGGTGTCAATATTTGATACGACCCGAAAACCCGACCAGAACCTGACCCATAAATTTCGGGACCTGGTTGACCTGAACCTAAATTGAGTCGGGTTCGGGTTAGGGATTTTGACCCGTTTGTAAAATCGGGTCAGGTTCGGGTTGACCCGGAAACCGAAAAATAACTCGTGACCTGATGTAAACAGTGATCGCTTAAACGATTAAACGAGTAAAAGCTTAAAAGGTGTCCGTTGTCCTCCGCTGTCTCGCACTCCTGCACCTGTTGCGACTCACGATTCACGAACTCTTGTTGTCCCTCACGATCCACCTCTCCCTCTTCCGTCGCCATCTCGTTGTTCTACCGCCAGCCTCTCATCCCAGTCTATCTCGCCACCTCTCCCGAATCCTGATGCTGTCGGTCCGATTACCAAACCCTAGCCTTAAGTCGACACTCGCCGCCTCTCCCTCTTCTACAACCTGAATCCAACACCTCTCCCTTTTCCCGACTTTGCTGCCTCTCTTTGCCCCCGACGCCACTGCCTTTCCCTACTCCGGACAACACTGTCGTCTCTCCCTGCTTCGGGTAGGAGGCTGATTTATGGGATTTGTCTGTTACGGGTCGGATCGGGTTGACCCGAACCCGAAGCGAGTCGAGTTTGGGTTCGAAAAACTGAGCCTTTTCAAAAAATGGGTCAGGTTTGGATTGACCAGAATAGTGCTGGATTAGTTCTGGGTTGGACCCAAACTTGACTCGTGACCTGATTTTGATAGCCCTATCTGAAAACTAGAAATCAACCCGGGTTGACCCAGAAACATGGCTATCACATGTGTGACCTTGTCTAGTCTGCCACTCTGCCCGTCCGTAGTCTGCATTCGCATGTCACCGTGCTGTGTCAGCCCCTTTCTCTTCAGCCCGCCCTGCTCGTAACCACCACTCTTAGCCCCTTTCTCTTTATCCATAGTGGCACTTTCCCACCAAAAAAACCAATCCTCGCCGGTTCAAACGCTTTCCACCACCTCTTAGCCGTCTCCGCCATCCCAGCCATCAGGTGCGCCACCCCATCATTGCCAGGGCCATCCCGGCTATCAAGAAGAAAGTCTCTGCTCCTGTAGAAGATATCGCCCTGGGCGTGACAGCGAAGGCCACCGCTTCATCTACTTCGGCGAGTAGGCGGCATCGCCAACGGGCTGAGCCTCGTAGCCACAGTAAATGAACTTCGATCCCATTGCCGTGCTGCCTCGCCTAGCCTCGTTGTCGATTTTGAGTTCGTTTGCTTACTGGTCGGGCCGGGTTGGCCCGAACCCTAACCGGTTGGGTTAGGGTTGAGAAAAGTAACCTGATTTTCAAATTAGGTTGGGTCAAAATCTTCCAAGTCAAAATTGGGTTGGACCCGAACCCGACCCATGGACACAATTTGATACCCCTAGATCCAAGCATCTTCACCTTATCACTTCCAACAGACGACTTGATACCACCTCCATTAGGATTAACCCTGAAGCCCGGTGGCCACCCCCACCACTTCGGAGGAACCACATAAGTCCCGCTAACAGAAATTCAAATCTCTCCCGGAGTTTCTCTCTCTAGCTTCAAAATTTGTTTCCTTGTTGAGGAACTATGATTCATGCAAATTTGAGTGATTTGGATAGTTTCTCATGTGTTTATTTGGTTTTCTTTTGAGAGTTGTGACATTTAACTGCTCCATTACCACTGATTTGGCCTGCTTTTCTATTCATCTAACTCTGTTTTTCTTTAATATGCTATATATTTCCTATTATAATTAGTATTTGATATTTCACTTTAGCTGGACTGTTGCTTGTTTGCTTCCTTAACGATTCTGCTATTTAGCAAAGGTAGAGTTCGACTACAGTCTGTTTTCATTCTAAATGCACTGTAGCAAAAGCAGAACCTTATCTGTTGAATCATATATTTTTTACTACACAAAAAATGTGCGTTGTTATTTTTTTACTGTAGGTGAATTGGAAGCTTTTTTTTTTTCTTTATGCTTAAGGTCTGATTGTGGGATTATTTTCCAACTATCAATTGCAGGCCTAGTTTGAATTATAAATCTGTGGTCTCTAGGCATGCCAAATTCAGAATTGGCTTAATAAAATATCAGTTTTCTGCTCAAACTTAGTGTGTTCTAGTTGGATGCGAGTTCTTGAGTGCGATGCAAGTTTTGCTTACAACTTCCAGAAGAAGCTTTATCCTTATACTAGCATGAGTCTTGTTTAATACATTGATGATGTAATTCCTTTACAGATGCAAGGTCTGGATTAATACTTTGGTGATTTTTTTTTTTTTTTGAGTTCATTTGTTTGCATAGTTGAAATTTTGTCGAAGTTTGTTACGATATGATTTCGTCAAATTCCATTCTGTTGGTCAAGGAAATTTGTTTCCCAATTGTTTTCTGTTTCTAAATCAAGTCTTATCCATTTATGTACCAGAGCGTTCTCCTTATAAATTCAAACTACGTGCCTGTTTCTTGTCATGTGTGTTGTAGGTATACAATGTGCTTCACGTACAATCATTTTTTTTCTAGAATTAGAAAGTTGATGAATACTGAAAGTTCTTTCCAGTCCTGCTGATGTTTCCTTGATCTGAAGTTAGAATAATCTTTTGGATAACAGATAAAATTCAGTAGCATCCTTCAAAAGAGAATACCGGCTGAAGCTGGCATCAATGTAATCTGTGTTTCTCCTGGAATTGTCCACACTAATGTTGTAAGTCCGTGCAAATTTTGTTCTATTATACTAGGATGGTACTTTATATCAATGCTCTTGTGCTTTTCCAATGTGATTTATTGCTCTAGGAAGATCATAATTTATAGGGAAAGCTTCTTTGAATGCTAGCCTAGAAAGTATATAAAAAAACAGCATTCAAGCAGTTTTACCTTCATTTTCATCATATTGAACAATGCTTCACTTCCCAATTAAATTTACATTTAAAATGGCAATGTTTTGATTCTTTTTTCTAATGGGCTATTGGGTTGCAGCATTTACACAGGATTTAGGAAGGATGTAAGCTAAACCTACCAAATGATACAACGGATTATTTAATTCCTATAGAATCTTAGATCCCCTTTCTCCTCCATTTTGCCTTACATCTTGGATTTAGTAAATAACCTAAATAAACAAGTCTCATGAAGTTTTCTTCTTAATCACATGGCATTGAGCCCATATATGCATTGCCCAACGAGTGCTCATTGCAATTTCTTCACGTGTTCTCAAGGGTTTTGGAATTTTGGAGTATAGGGATCTGGGGAGAAATACTAGGATATTAGATTTTAAAATAATTGATATTATTTGGTATTAATTAAAAATGACATTAATTAATAAATTAAATTAATTTAAATAATTAATATTAATTAATTAAAAAGACATTAATGAAATAAATTAATATTATTTGTAACTTAACCAAATTAAATATAATCAATTTGGACTCATGCTAGATATGTCTACTATGGAAGCTATATATATTTTTTGAGAGGTTTGATGGAGAAGTATATATAGAGTAAGAAAGATCTTCATATGATATTTATTGATTTATCAAAAGCACATGTGAAAGTTCCATGAAAAGTGTTATGGAGAGTTCTAGAAATGAAAGTAGTTAATAACGCTTATATTGAAGTCATTAGAGCTATTGATCACGCATTTTTTAATTTCAGTTATATTACATCAAGGATCAATTTTAAGCCCATATATTTTTGCTTAAGTCATGGATGTTTTTGCTAGACATTTACAAGAGTATATACCTTGATGTATGCTTTTTGCTCGTGATATTATTCTTGTTGATAAGACTAGAGAGGAGGTGATGTTAAACTTGAATTCTGGAGAATAACCTTATAGTCTAAAACTTTTTGTTTAAATAGATCTAAAGCCGAATACATGGAATGTAATTTTTATAGTAATAGATCTAGTGATAGGATTATGACATTTGGTGATCACATCATTAAAAAGAGTGCACGTTTAGATTTCCGGGGTCTATTATTCAAAGCGATGGTGAAATTGATGGGGATATTATAAGTAGAATTTAAGTTGGATGGTTGAAGTGGAGGAATCTATCGGGCCTACTATGTGATTGGAAGTACCCCATAAACTTGGTAAAATTTTATAAGATAGTGGTGAGACCTGCAATGTTTTATGATGTAGAATATGGGTCATTAAAAGAGAAGCAAAACATTAAGTTAAATGTTATAGAGATGAGGATACTCAAGTGGATGAGTGGATTTACACTTAGAGATATCATGTGAAACAAGTATATATGTGAGAAGGTTGGAGTAGCTCCAGTGGCTGAAAACATTAGAGAGAGTTCTCTTAGATGGTTTGGTCACATAAAATGTCGGCATTCCAATGACCATGTAAGGAGAGTAGATATTTTAGATTTGGCCTATATTAAGAAATGTAGAGATACACCTAAAACATTTGGTTAGAAACAACAACAACAACAACAACATCAAGCCTTTATCCCACTACGTGGGGTCGGCTAAATGAATCCTTTTTCTCCATTGTGTCCTATAGGGAAATACTTGGTCAAACCACCTTGTGTTTGAACACAAGTAATAGCGACATTAAAAGAGAAGTAAAAAATTAAGTGTCACAAAGATGAGGATGCTCAGGTGTATGAGTGACTTTACATTTAGAGACAGAATGTAAAACGAGTATGTACCCCGAATACATGGTTTGGCCAAATAATTTCCATGTATTTTGAATAATAGTTTGGAAAATATTTGATCATTGATTTAATCTAATTTAATTTAATGCATTCAGGGTGTTCAATTAGTAGGTTTAATTAGGAAGATATTCTAGTACTAAATTTTTTAAAAATAATATTTAAAATTCCATTGAGGAGCAGCCAAGATTTAATAAAAATAGAGATTTCATTTTAGAAAAGATATTTTGGGGGGGGGGGAGTTTAATTTTGAAAAAAATGAGAATTCCAAAATTATTAATAATTGATTAAGCCATTAAAGTATGCTTAATTAATCTGAAATATTCAAAAGAAATTTAATCATAACTAAATTTAAACATTAGAGACTAGTTACATTAATAAAAATAATTAATTATTCTTGTAATAATATAGGACTAAAATTATTTTAGCTTGCAAGAAATGCTCCAATATTTTTCACAAGTATATCGTTAATTAATAAAAATATTTTGATTAATTTAAGTTAATTAATGGAGAAATTTTTGGTCTCAAGATATTAATGCATGATAATGTGTGTTACGACAAGGTATAAATAATAAGAACAATATTAGGAGAGAGAATAAATAATTTGGATAATTGGATTATCATTTGAACTTCAAGGCTAGAATTGATGGTCTAGAGATGCTTCATTATGTTTTAGAATATTATTGGATAGATTAAATAAACTCGAGAAAAAATTGAATGCAATTTATGAAGTTTTGATTTGCAAGGTAGTGAACTTTTTAAAATGATTATAGTTATAATCATGCATGGAAAGTTGTGACTAATGATTTAGAAATTCTTTGAACTTATGACAATAATATATTTTAGATTTTTTGAATTATATGTGAGCTATATATACTTGAATTGTATGGCAAATCCAGTCACATTATTGAGCTAGAGCATTTTTATTCAAGATAAGAGGTGCATTACTTATAATGCACCATTTCCCTATTCAACCCTCTTAGTGTCTTCTTCCATGATTTCCTTACCCCATTGGTACCAAAATACCCAAAATAAGCTTTCTCATCTTAAACCAATTCAAGTATCTTCGTAAAAAATACATTGATGGTTAAAGAGGATATTGTCTACAAAGGAATGCTACCAAAGCTTTCAAATATCATCTCTCTCAATGCACTACAAGAATGCCCAAATAGTTGTTGGAGAGATTTCTCATATGGGTACTCTCCAAACCCCAGCACAATGAATGCAAATTTAGGTATGCCAAATGGATCGTGTTTCCCGCTAATGTAGCCCTCACTCTCATCATCACCAAGAGTCCTTAGTAATCCAAAAAGTTGCAATTCTTAACGCTTAAAGAACTGACTAAAACGGGATGTATAAGTGTTGAGAACTTGTTCATTAACGTTATTTAAATATTTCCTCCACATGCCAATCATATATATGAACCAAATAGTGTAATACCTCTATAATGGTGTGCTTAAAACAAATATATATTTGCTCAATAAGACAACTCAAATGAGTCAATTTCCAAAAAGACAAGACAAAACAATACAAATCGAACCATGTTCGAACCATGTTCAACATGATATTAAACCTATTAAATCATATTCAAACCATATTCAAACATTGATCAAATCTTAATCTAACCTTATTCAAATTATGTTAAATAATTTTTAAACCATGCTTTAGCCTCTTTCAAACCATCTTCTAATCTTGCTTAAACATCCATTAGAAATATTCGAGCCTTGTTCGAACCTTAGATAATTTTATTTGAAATATATTGAAATAATGCTCAAATCATCTTTGAATCATGTTCAAACTATTGTCGAATCTTGACCAAACTTTGATTGAATCTCTTCGAGCATTTGTTCGAATCTTGTTTAGAAATACAAACATGATTTGAACAAGATTATATGATGAATAATGTCATTATAGGTTTAAAGTTTAAAGTGTAAATGATATTTTCAAACCTAAATAATCAAACATATAACATTATTAATCTTGAACAATATGTTGGAGATAAAACTTTGGCTTGGAACTTTCCCGCATATTGATCACATGTGAACAACATCTGCAAAGAGAGTCGAGTAGCTGCTTGTTTGAAAGTTTGCATGATTGATTTTGCAAGGGTTTCGACTTCTATTTTGATAAATCAACAGTATTTTTGTTAAATGCAAAATTTTAGGCACATTTTCTTACGAGATAAATACTAGGTATATTTCTCTAATATCTAATATTGTGGGGCACATAAAGTTGAAATTCCATATACCATTAACCTGAGGAAAAAAAATGAATTTATTTATAGTCAGGACACGTAGAATTACTCTAATTATGTATTTCAATCAAAATTTTGCAACATTGACATTTAGAGATTCCCTTTATTTATCATTCAATCTTTTTTACTAAACCCCCCTTCATCCATTCGCTGTAGTAGCTAATGCTTGCCTCTCTAAACATAGGCGAGGGATCTTCCTAAAGTTTTGGTAGCAGGGTATCATTTGATTCCCTACTTCATTTTTGATGCCCAGGAAGGTTAGTTTTTCAGATTCCTTTCCCTCTTGTAAGCTCTTATGCTTCGTTTGGGACGGCTTTCTTCTTGCTTTCTAGAATAGCTTTTTTTTTTATAAAAAATTTTTGAATTTAGAAATTTTGTACTAGAAAATCATTTTAAAAAGAACTATGAAAGCTGTCCCAAACAAAACCTTAGTCTCATTATCAGTGGGAAAATAAATGGAATTTATATTTTGTTTTTGAAAATTGCAGGTTCAAGAAGTGCCCTTTTCGCCGCAACTGATCCTCAGGTTCCTGATTATTGCGCAATGCTGAAAGCTGATGAGTGGCCTGTTTGCGCCTACATCTCGCATGACTGTCGGCCGGCAAATGCATCGGAGGAAGCTCACAATCTCGAAACCTCTCAGGCCGTGTGGGAGAAATCTCTGAAAATGATCGGCCTCCCCGCCGATGCACTGGAAAATCTCATCGAAGGTAAAAATGTTGAGCAACATTTTGGGAATTAATTTTACTTTATATCGTTGTAGGATAAAAGCTTGATGTTGTTGTTCTGTATGTAGAAAAATCATACTTTTTCAGATGCACCTCATTTGTATCTTTATGAGTGTATGGGCTGATCTAATATGGAGGTACTTTGTTGATGGTTGTGGCCTAATGTGAATACTCAAAATTTATTTAGTATCTATAATACTTAACTAAAAATAATGATTTATTGGTTAGATTAAGCGAGTTCATAGTCTTTCTGTGATAAAAATATTAATATTGTTAATGTTTTATCTACAACATTTTCAAAGGCATACCATGAAGCTTCTACTTATCATTTTATGATAAATATCATAAAAAAGTTAAAAAAAATGATAATTAATATGAAAATTATCACTTGGAATCTAAAGCTTATAGAAGGGCCTAGTTCTATTGATATTTTGACAAAAATTAGTATAAGAATTCTATCATAATTGGCTAGTCAAAGTATGAAGTCAATTTTGAGAGATGGGTTCATACTTTCTTTCTAAAGTGCTGATATAATTTATTGATCATTGTATTTCAAGGTGTTTTAATGTTATCTAAAATTTGTATTCTAATCAAATAACTATATTATTAGAGTTTTTGAGTTATATAATATAGAAATGGTTCAAGAAAGATGTACCACCTCAATAAATGTTAAAATCACCTCTCAAATGAGATTAATGGAGTGTTGTTTTAGTTCATGATCAAGCTTAAGGATCAATTATTTATCCAATTATCCAATTCAAATTATATACAGTTAATGGTGATATTGAAGGTTGATGGGAGCAGTGGAGTAATATAAAGAATTGTGAAATTGATTTAGGGCTATATCAATCCCTAAACAATGTTTAGGTTTTTTTTGATATAAAAATTATTAAAAAATCACTTAATATATGCAAGTATATGTGCCAAATCAAGTAATATAGTGACAGAGTAAGAGTGTTTATCTCATGAGAAAGAATGTTTACTTGTATATACTATTATTGTCTTACAACAGTTATCATACTCAATAAAAATAGGTATCAGTGCACATTCAATCACTTAAATTAAAATCAAAGAAAAATTAAATGAAACACAATTTGGATAAAATGTTTTGGATTGATGGAATATGAAAATAACATGTTTCCTAATGATTCTCTTTTATATTGATGTTATTCAGAGCATATGCTTCACCGACCGCTTAGTCAAGCTTGCAGAGATAAATGACATATTAAATCATTTCAATCTCAATATCACTCTAAACTCTCATAGTTTGTCACCCTATGAAAATCTTAGAAGAGTAAGTAAAGCATGTACTGTTAAAACTCTCTCATGACAATTCATCTCTATAAATTTGATACATGTCAAGCACTATGCTTTTGCTTGCATCATATCAATCTAACATATATGATTGTGCCTGCTTTTATATTCTTAGGCTCCACATTACACCTGATATTAACTACACATATGACCACTATGTGTATTAAATGAAGACCTGCTAAATTGAAATTACCACTAAATTATTAATGAATAGAATTCATTAGTACTCCACATTCCATTTACACAATCAATCCAAAACTAGAGGATTTAGCCAGACATGATGGTTCAATATATTCATTAATTAATTGACCAAACTCATGTTCATTAATTGCACAAAAGAAAAAAACGCACAGAAGAAAAAATATTACTAGATGGTTCAATAATCTCCTATACACTCTTTGAACTTATAGAATCTCTTCCACAAAAATTAACCAAACACTCTTATGAAGTAGATCTAGTGCTCCCTGAATTTTCTTAGTTTTCATTTCTAAAGAAATTATAGAGAAACACTATGAAGACTAACATAAATTAAGTAACTGAACTCCCTTACTAACATTGCAAACATATTATTTATAAAAAAATATAGAAAATGGACTCTAGCACCGCATTATTTGGAGCTCTTGCGCTGTGACACCCATAAAATGAACCAATGCCGCAGTGCTGAAGGATCTCCTCCGTTGTGGTGCTTTCTTACATGGGTCTACCCTTAGTTGATAAAAATGTCGCTTCACTGGTAGATCTTATCCTGAACAGTTACAATAGTAGCGCCGCAGTGCTGCTGTCGATTGAGTGCTGCAACATTCACGTGACTCCCTTGGCTTGGCGGTATTGGAATTTGGCAACACGACGTTGTGAAGATAGAGACTATTCTTTATAGCACTGCCTCCTCTAACATCGCGACACTATTAAACAGAGACTAAGCGCTGCCATGTTTGTATTTGGGTGCTCTAGCGATGTCAATTACAGTGCCGTGGTGATATTATATTTGAAGTCGTGGCGTTGTACCATACTTAAAATTTTACATATTTTCGATATTTTTCTTGCACAAATATAATTAAAACAATACGTTTTCACTGACAAATTAGTATATACAACATAACATTATATACAAAATCATATCCTCCCTAGCTTAAACTTTTTCTTATCCTCAAGTAAATAAAACTTTGTAATTCTGATTAAATAATTAACCAAAGTAAAAAGTGACAATCTAAAACTAATAAAATATAAGATAATGCATCACTGTCTAGAATTAGTGAAAATAAATAAGGCTATACTTTTAATTTGGAAAAATACCAATAGTTAAACTTAATCAATCATTTTTATTTTTATCTAATTTGAAATTATAGGTTATATATTTAATCATTAATTTCTGAATGTTGAAATGAATAATATAGTTTTAATAATTGGATATGATTGTAGTTAAAATTATACATTCATTAATTCACCACCCCTTATATTAGCTCTCTCATCTTATCATTTATAGTTTTTGTATTAGATTGTATTTCAAATCTTATATTTTCATTGATATCAATTTTTGAATGTACTCATTTTGATATTTTTTATTTCTTTTTTTCTTTTGTAGAACTATTTGTAGTTTTTTTTTTCTCTTTTTTTGTGTAATACAAAGTTAATAATTTTGAATATTAGTTTCTACTTAATTAAGGGTTCTCATGCAATCTTAATAATTTTAATATACGGACTTAATGATATTACTAATTCCAACTTCATGTTAGCTTATGATTTTTAATTTTAATCTATTCATTTCTGTTGCGTCCTGGAGTATTCACGGCGGTAGAGAAATATAGTTTAATGTCTTAGTATTGTACGAAGATCCAGCACACAATTAGATAAGTGAGAGGGTGTAGCATTCATAAGAGACACCAGAGTTTTTTACGTGGAAAACCCCTGAAAGGGGGAAAAAACCACGGGGCCAGGCCCA
>NW_021456829.1:327126-355468 GCF_001605985.2 Dendrobium catenatum
GGACATTTGAAGGCCTTAGTGATGTTGGAATTCTGTGATCTTGGGCTCGTTGGACTCATCTCGTCAAGCCGTTCGATTCGAGTATAAGCTCGTTAAAATCGGAGACCGTTTGGTAACTCAAATAGTGGTTTGAACCTTCCAACAGTGCTTTGAACCCTTGATTCGTACTCATTTGGGCTCGGATTGGGTCGATCTTGGTGTCATTGGGTTTGTATTTCCGAGACGCTCAGTTTGACTATAAACTCGTTGAAATCGGAGTTCGGATGCTCCCGAAATCAAATTTTGAAGTTTCCAACTAGCCTTTTGCCTCAAGATTCGTGTCCGATCAGGATAATTTTATGATGACGTATCAATATCTAATTTTTAAAACTAATTATTCATCTTACAATTTTGAAAATTAGCTTTTTAAAGTTACAGCTTTAAAATTCAAATTAAAAAAAAAAGTTCAAATGATTGAATGAGTTAAGTATTAATTTTTCTAAACTATGAAGTATAAACAAAGTTCATTCAAATTAAGATCTAGGTTTTTATTATTATCCTAATTTTACATCATTTTTATAAGGGTCAATTAAATAATCAAAATATAAAAATAATTAGTGGACAACACTACGAAAAAATACACGATTACCGTCGGATTTTCCGGTAGAAAATTCTGCGCCGGTTAGCACAGCGCATGTAACGGCGCATTGTTGCGACGGAACATCTAAGGCGGATTTTTCGGCGCAAACTACGCCGGAACCTTTTCGGCGTCAGTTGCGCCGGTATCGGCGTCGGCATAAACCAACATTTCATCATTTCCGTCGCATGTTACAGAGAAACACAATCAGTTATTGGATTAAATGCGCAAAATGAGGGAGCAGATGAGTGGAAAAGAGGTAGCTCCAGCTGAGGAGGAGTCCACGGATTCAGAGTAGTTTAGTTTATTTTATGAACTTGTTTATTTTCTTTGAATCTGTAATATTGAACAATATGTGATATTTTAAGTTGGTTGTTACTATTGAACAGTTCCTTTTAATGAGTATTTATGTTTTTGTGCATCTGTTGAATTGTTATAAACTGTTGTGGATAGATATTTGTATAGGTTTTCAGGTGTGGAAATTTGATTGTTGGCTGGGAATGAAAATTTTTTTTTTGTCAATGCTACAGGTTTCCGGCGGATTTTGCGCCGGTCATTCGCCGGAAAAGACGATACAACGAATCTGATCGATCATACCGGCGTCTATTCGTATGCCGGGAATTCCCGGCGCCTTTTCCGGCGTCGTATCCGCCGGCGTTGTCCGACGCATATTTTACACCGTAAACATTCCCGCAGGTTATTTACGGCATACTAACGACGTTCTTTCCGCCGGTACATACCGGCGGACTCATACGACGCAAATTACCGACGCCGATGTTGCCGGAATTATTGGTCGAAAGGTCGCTGGCTACCATCATTTTTTGCGCCGGTAATGTGTCGGAAAGTGCGCCGGAAATGTTTCCGGCGCATTATATGCGCTGGACAACATTTATTGACGCGAGCCAAACCGGCACATGGAATTCCGACGGAAAGGGCGCCAGAAACCCATGATTCCGACGGATTTCTTATAGTAGCGGCGGATTTTATCCGCCGGTATTAACGGGTTTTCCCGTAGTGCAATAATAATTTAAGCATGAAGAGAATTTGCTAATATGTAAATAAACACATAAACAAATATTACAAACACATGCTTTCATATTAGTGATAAAAGGTGAATACAAATGTGTTGAACATAAACATAACATTCATAACATAACGAGTACTAACATAACACACATAAATTGTCTTCTAGAAGTGTTAAGTTTTAAGTTTTTAGCTAGACTATTCCAATCATTGCTTTTCAAAATGAACCAATTCAGTTATTGCTCGCAAATAATCAATATCTCCTCATAAATAAGGTTTCAATATGTGGAAATTTTCTTTAAATATATGCAAGCTTTTCTTGTCTTGTATTCTCACAGTCCCATAAAGGAAAATATTTTTATGATAATGAATGGCCCTGACCACCTGTATTTTAATTTTTCTTGGAATAATTTAAGTCTAGAATTGAAAAGTAAAACATCTTGACCAAAAGTGAATTCTTTCTTAAGAAGATTTTTATTATGCCATTTTTTTAAACTTTTTTCTTTGTAAATTTTTTAATTTTTGTAAGCTTCATTTCTAAATTCTTTTAATTCACTTAAGTGTAGTAGTCTTTTTTTAACACTTTCAAAATAATTCAATTCTTTGATTGCTTAGAATACCTAATGCTCTAATTCTACAAGAAGATGAAAGCTTTTCCAAAAACTAATTCATAAGGAGTCATACCAATTGGAGTTTTAAATGTAGTTCTATAGGCCTATAATGTATCATCCAATTTAATTGTCCATTCTTTCCTATTAGAACTGATAGTTTTTTTTTCTTCAATATCTTCTTAATTCCCTATTGCTAATTTCATCATGTCCATTGGTTTGAGGATGATAAGAAGTATATTTCCAATGGAAAATCCCAAAATTCTTAAGGATAGTTTTTATTCTTTTATTACAAAAATGACTTCCTCCATCATTGAATAAAACTATTGACATCTCAAATCTTGAAAGAAAAAAACATTTCTCTTTAAGAAATTAATCACAATTTGAATATCATTTTTAGAGGTTTACACACCTTTGATCCATTTAGAAACATAATCCACAACAATGCGAATATATTGGTTTCCACACGATGGCACAAAATGTCCCATAAAATCTAATCCCCAAACATCAAATATTTCTTATTCCAAAATATAATTTATTGGCATTTCATTTCTTTTAGTTATATTGCATACTCTTTGGCACTGATCTTATCTTTCTACATATTCCTTCACATCCTTAAATAGGGTGGGCCAATAAAATATAACTTGAAAGATTTTAGCAGCATTTCTAAATCCTTCAAAATATCCCCCATAGTTTGAGTCATGGTAATCACTAATAATGGAATTTATTTTCTCATCATGAACACATCTTCTTATGATTTGATCATTGCAAGTTTGAAATAAATAGGGTTCATCTCAAAAGTAAGATTTGGTATCACACACATACTTTCTTTTTTGAGATATAGATAATTCATAAAGAAATATTTCACTTACAATAAAATTTACAATGACAGCATACTATGGAGATTTATTCAACTGGAGAGCAAATAATTATTCTTCGGTGAATTTTTCATTAGATTCAACATCAACTAATGCATGCTTTCAAGTCTAGAAAGAAGATCAATAATTTGATTTTCAATATCCTTTTGATAAAAAATTTCTACACTAAATTCTTGTAACAACAAAATCTACCTAACTAGTCTTAGTTTGATATCTTTCTTTGTCATAAGATATTTGATGGTAGCATGATCAATGTAAACAATAACCTTGGTTAAAATCAAACAAGATCTAAACTTGTTAAATGCAAAACAACAACTAACAATTCTTTTTCAGTGGTTGTATAGTTAGATTGTGCAAAATTCAAAGTTTTGCTAGCATAAATATAACATGAAATTTCTTATCTCTCTTTTATCCCAGAACTACACCAACAACAATATCACTGATATCACACATCACTACAAAAGGTAAAGACCAATCAGGAGTAATAATAACATGAGCAGTAGTCAAATGATGCTTTAAAAGAAATCTCTTATGCTAACAAATGACATAAAGGCTTAAAATTTTTAGAGAAATCTTTTATAAATCTTCTATAAAAACTAGCATTTCCTAAGAAGCTTCTAATCCCCTTAATAGAATTGGGTGGAAAAGTTTATCAATCACTTGAATTTTTACAATGTGTACTAACAATCCTTTCCTATATATCTTATACCCTTAGACAATGCCTTCAGTTACCATGAATAGACATTTCTCCCAATTTAGCACAAAATTGGTTTCAACCACATCTTTTTATAATAGTAGTTAAGTATTTTAGACATGATTTAATTGTAATGCCAAATACATAAAAATCATCTATGAATATTTCAATACACTACTCAATTAAGTTTGAAAAAATAGACGTCATGCCTCTTT
Source organism: Dendrobium catenatum (assembly GCF_001605985.2). NCBI lineage: Eukaryota > Viridiplantae > Streptophyta > Magnoliopsida > Asparagales > Orchidaceae > Dendrobium > Dendrobium catenatum. Next base: position 331,161 of record NW_021456829.1, read on the forward strand.
GAAAAGTAGCAAGAGAATTACATAAGCCAAAAGGCTTTCTCCTGAAACCAAACATTTCACAGGGACTAGTGAAACTAGTCTTATCTTCATCGTCAGGTGTAATAGGAATCTAATGATAACCATAATATACATCTAAAAGTAATAAAATGGATGGCCTACCAACATATCAAGCATTTGATCAAGAAATAACGAAGGGAAATGAAATTTTCAAGTTGTTTTATTTAATTTCTTATAGTCAATTCAAATCCTCCAACCTGTGACAATTCTAGTGGGTATTAATTCATTATGTTCATTGGATATAATATTTAATCCTCCCTTCTCATGAACATAATGAATGGGATCGACCTAAGAACTATTAGAAATTGGGTAGATAATCACAACATCTAACCATTTAAGAATTATTTGTCAAGATTTCTTTTGATCAGCCTCTTAGAAAAAGGAGGTGGTGCTCTCTCAACAAATTTTTTATAAATCTTTTCAAGTTCTTTAACAGGTTTAGGTTGTTCATAAGTGGTCTTATTCTCTTGTTGTTCTTCTATATCATCCTTGTCTTAGGGTTGGTCTATTTCTTTATAAGGATCTCTTAACCCTTTCCACTTTTAAGTTGGATATTAGAACATTATTCTACCAAATTTTGATAATGAATCAACCTAGCCAATTGCCCTATTTGATCTTCAATTTTTTTTAAAAGCATTAGATTGATTATTCAATTGCATTACTAAGTACTGGAGAACAATATTTTCAAAGTATTCCTTCATATTCCTTTCACGATATTTTTAAGGTTCATCTATATGGCTTAAGAGCAACCAACTTCAATTAGAAATTCAGTAAAAAAAGAATATAATAAAACTAATTATAAAATTAACTTAATAATATAGTAAAATTATAAGAAAAACAAAATTTTTGCCAGCAACGATGCCAAAAACTTGATGGGAGTCGCAGAGTAACCTAAAAATTGTGAAAATGATTTAGGACTATATCAATTCCTAAACAATGCTTAGGTTTTCTTTTATATAAAAATTAAACCCTAAACCTCACTTAATATACACAATTAGACATGTCATATCAAGTAATATAGTGATAGAATAGAGTATTGATCCCACGAGGAATAATATTTACTTGCAAATATTATTAATATCTACTACAATTATAATAATTGTCCTACTCAATAAAAATAAGTTTTGGTGGAGATTCAATCACTTAATTTAAAATCAAAGAAAATTTAAATGAAACACTAGCTGGATAAAATGTTTTGGATTGATGGAATATAAATATAATACATAAGAAAAGATATCACAAGATGGCTCAATAATATCCTCTACACTCCTCCTTGAACTTACATAACTGCTTCCATAAATATTGATCAAACACTCTTACGAAATGCATGGTTCTAGTGCTCTATAAATTTCCTTAGTTATTACTCCTAAAGAAATTATAGAGAAACTCAATGAAGACTGAAATAAACTAAGTGACTGAACTCCCTTACTAACATTATAAACAAATTATTTATAGAAAAATATCAAAAATAGATTTCGACACTGCAAAGCTCAAGACACTTGCACTATAGTGCCCATAAAATAAACTAACGCCGGCCCACAGCGCTAAGGATTTCATCCATTACAGCGCTTGCCTTTATGGATATATTATTTAGTGAATAGACACGTCAATTCACTGTTATACCATATCTTGAATGCTACAACATGGCATTTCTGATGATTGAGTGCTGCAACATCCATGTGGCACTCCCTTGGCTTGGCAACACTGGAATTTAACGTTGTGATGGTATGTAGACAAAGATTGGATTTTGCAGTGCTGACTCCTTTGACACTGTTAAACAAAGAATGTGCACTTCCATATCCATATTTGAGTGCTCTAGTGGTGTCAATAATGGCACCATGATGATATTATGTCTGACATCACGACGGTGTACCATACTTAAAACTTTATATATTTTTTGTATTTTTTCTACACAAATACAATTAAAATACCACATTTTCACTAAAAATTTAATATATAAAATATAACATTATTTACACTCATCAATGGTGTGGTTGATTTATAGAGGAAGACAAACATATACATAAAACTAGATGTAATGGAATATGCATTGATTGCAACTTATAATTTGAGTGTGAGGAACTAGAACATGTGCTCTATTTTATAATTAAGAAGTGTGGATAAATTAATATTTTAAAGATATATTCAGTTAAGGTGTTGAACATTAAATGTTTCAAATAAATTATCCTATTAGGCCTATTATGAGGGCAAGCAAAAAACCAAGTTAACAAATCTCTATGAATAATAGACTACTATAGAGGCCCAAATTTTTTAATATTTTTAAAAGTTTTTTTTTTTTATTTTTACTTGTTCACCTAGGCGCATGAATTTCTTTCTTTGGCGTGTTTTTGAATTGAAATAGCATTAAAAAATAAATGGTTTGAACTCCTACATTAATGGCCACCATGCTCCTTTCCCTCCCTTTTTTCCATCCAAAATTTGTAGTTGAAGAGTTATGTAATGCCTATAAATATGGGCTAATATTCATTGTAATTTTCCATAGATGAATAATTTTTTTAGGAATAATATTCTTTATTTTTTGTTTGTTTGTAGTAGCTTTAAGTGTGTAGTTTATCTTTAACAAGTAAAGAAGTATCCTTTGATTTCTTTTAAGTTGCTTACTACTTCTCCATTACAACTATTTTAAGCTTTCCTCATATCTTCCTCCATTTCATAAGTGTCATCCGATCATAAAATTATATGCAAAACCTTACATCCATTACAATCCCTCTTTGAATCTCTTAACCATAATAAGGAAAGCTAAGACTAGTCTTGTTACTTGTACAATCACACCTATTAAACTCCATCAAATTGTACTAGCTACTCTAGATTATAAGTAAGAATTATAAGATAGCCATCCACAATAAATATTTTGAAGGTGTAGATCTGATGCTATGATTATTTACTTTTCATGTAATCTTGGATGTCATACATGCATTCAATATATTTATTTACTTGCATTGTGCTAAGTGTAAATTTAATAGTATTTTACTATCTTAAATATTAGTACAAATATTATTTAAAATTATTATGATGCAAGAATGTCTTAGAAAAAAAGGAGGAAAAATTCACAAGTGGTGAACCAACACTGCAGCACTAGTTGGAGTGCTGCAATGCCCACAAAACCCCAGTGCCAAATCTAGACATCGTATCATTGGTGCCTCAAGAAAAATGTCAATTACTTTAGCACTCCAATGGAGCCAAGGTCAGTGTTGTAGCACTTCACAATGTTGTAGGGCTAGAAGTCAACATTGCAGTATTATAGTATTGAGCGCTGGAGCAACAAATTATAGTGCTAGATTATATATTCAAGCATCAGAGTGCACAACATTTTTAGCGCTACAGTGGAGAAATTATCGAAATGAGGAGCCACATCGATTCAACCGAATGATACACTGATTCTGCCAATAGATGTGTTGGATCATTCCAATGACATAGTAGAGACTGAGGTGTTAGTTTATTCTATAATGCTGCAACACTAATCTATTGACCTCCGTAGTGCCTATGCTCATTTATGTACTACTATAAATAATTTTTAGTTTATTTTAGTGGGAGATTCTATCATTTTTAGGAGGGGACTATCACGATCATGTAGTTTTGTTTTCTTAAGTGTAGTGCTCCCTTAGAGTCAAGTTTAAGAAGGCTAGGGGAAAGAAAGATAGTACATTTAGAGATTGTTAGCCTATCTTATTGTAAGCAATTAGACATTTGGAGGGAAAATGAGTGTGAAAAGTGAATTTGTATTATCCTGATGATATCTAATTACCTTTTTAATTTTATACTTTCTCTAATATGCAAGCAATGACTTCTAGATTATTCTCTTTTATTTCCATGGCTAGCTAATTTATTATTTTGGGCCAATGATGTGAAACCTATGTGATCAAGTAATAAAGTGATTGAGTGATTGTTGATCCCATAAGGGAGTGTTCTGCTAGATTATAATAAAATTAATACTATTTACTATAGATGCACCGTTTACCCTACTAAATAAGAATGAAGGGTTTTGAGCTTCTACTTCTTATAGAGAATGTAAATAGATTATGTGATACAAATATATAAATTTTATTATGGACTAATACTTGTGAAACAATAGTGTTTTCCTAATGAGACTCTTATATGTTGATATGGATCAAAGCATATGCATCCCTAGATCAAAAGGATATTCAAGACCTTCATATAATTTTAATGCCCCCATAAAACTTAGAAGATTTAACATCTTATGTCTAGGCATGCCAACATTCTATTCCAATGCTCTTATTTGTACCAATGTTCCTGAGTTTAGTCAATATATCATAGTAGATATTAACTACATACATAACCATTGTTTGCATTAACTGAAGAATGATGGATATTAAAAATATCCATAATTTCATTTAAAACTGGAGAGTATGTATTAGTAATTTCTTTGTGTTCACATCATTAGCCCTAAACTCTAAAAGTAGCCATAGATAAATTAGAAAGCAAACATATTTTTATTTCACTCATAGAAGAAAAGATATGGGAGAATTAATAAGGAAAGATTTCACAAGGATAGTACAATTGGCTTCTCTACACTCCTACTTCCAATGTTAGAATTTCTTACACAAGAGAGACTAAGATCTCTAAGGAAAGTATCTGCACTTTCTTAGCCTCCTATAGATTTTATTCAAAGGGGAACTAAAAACTACAATGAATATTACAAGACTCTACTAAAAGTGACATAAATTTTTAATAAAAGAATTAAAAAACAATTTATAATGAGTACATAAACTACCTCACGCACTATGGCACTTAAAATGGTGGCACTGTGATGCTATCAGATGAACTAGTGCTTCATTGTGTTGTTGCATTGACTCGATATGTCTGTTAGTTAAACCAATGCATCGCTTTGTTAAATCAATACTACATCTTTCGTCAATTGTTCTGCCATAATGCTTTAAAAGTTGAACATTATGATGCTTGAATATATAATCTGGTGCTACAGTGTTGTAATGATCAATGCTCTGATGTTCAAATTTTCAAGAATAAGGTGCTGCAATATAGATTTCTAATGTTGCGGTTCTATTAAGAGTTGCGATACTGATCTTAGCTCCATTAGCTCACTGAATTATTTACTATTTTCTCGAGATGCTGACACTATACTTCGCCAGTTTGGTGTTAAGGCATTGTAGATCCTGCAATGTCATAATTGGAATGTTATTACACTAGCTCAATACTTATAATTTTTTTTTCATTTTTCTAAATATTTCATGCAAAAACACTATTAAAATAACATGTTTTAATTGAATTTAAATATAATAAACAATACATAATTTACACTTAATAAATTTTTTCTAGCAGAAACTTTTACTTATCCTCAAGTAATGGTGTAATCACCTATTGATTAATTTAATAGCCTAAATAAAAAAATTAAAAATTAAAATTTATTAAAATATAAGATAATACACTACAGTTTAAAATTAATTTAGAATGATTAAAGCTGTAATGCCAATTTGAGAAAATTATAAATAATTATCCTAAGTAATCATCTTTGTTATTGCTTGAATTGAACTTATCCACTATCAATATATATGTAAGATTGACTTCTAGTTTCAGAAATGAATAATATATCACTTAGAAATTAGTTGTGGTTGTAGTTAATTTGAAAGTACATTTGTGCACTATCATATGTATTAGTTCACTTATCTAGTCCCATTTTATTTAAGTGTCGGGGTGCTTTTTGGACTTGAGTTTTAACATATACTAATTTTTTAATATACTCATCTTTTTTTTTCCTTTTCTCAAAATTTTCTTTTGATTTTTCATGTTTACACTTATTTTTTATACTTAGAGTACATATTAACGATTTTGAATATCAGTTTGCTTTCATCCCTTCAGCAACTCTAAATGATTTTATGTAAGGATTTATTAAGATCACTAATTGCATATTTAAGTTTACTATGATCTTCATAATTTAAGCTACACACTTTTTTTTCTCTCCAAACTCAATTATTCATTCTCAAATTCAGTAGTCAGTGCAAGACTGTATAGTTTCTAAGTTCAAGACAAGTCAATAACTTAAATGATCTTCCTAAGTTAATTATTAAAATTTTCAAATTATGAATTACTATGCTTTGTTCTTTCATATTATCATCTAAGATTTTATTATTATCTTAATTTTACATAATATTTAATTACTATTTTTTTTGGCTAAATAAACAATCAAAGTGCAAGCGCTATGTAAAGGATTTCAAAAATTAAGCATAAATTGGAATTTAAATTAGATGTAAATGATAGAAAAAAAATAATGTAAACTATATTAATTAAACATAACTAAACATAAAAATATAGCTTGCCTTTTCATTGAATGGTAAAAAGCTTATAGGCAATGTAATACAAACAACCGAAAGAAAACGTACATAATAAGATAATAAGTGCATGAAGCATTATCCTCCCAATCCTTCTCCATTCAAGATTTGATGTCTTTCCCTCATCAAAATAGTAAATGGCTCTCATATCCATACCACAACATCATAATCACATCATCACGGTAATCTAACAGACATATCGAGTCAATGCAACAACACCCTTGACTGTCAAATCTAATTTAAACCCTAAATCATATTCTAACTGTGCATTGGCATAGTGCCTTGATCATTGACACTTAAAATCATCCTTTGACAATCACCCTTGACTGTCATATGATCATTTGATTTATCTCCTGACAATCGTCAAATGATTGTTAGTGATATGATCATTGCAAAGTTAAAATTCCTTCAATCATTGATCTCTATGGATCAATTCAAAACCTAAATCAAAATCAAGCCATAATTCCATCAGTTGATTGTCCTCCGTGATAATCAGCTAATCTCTTGTTCAATCATTGATGATCATAAATAATTGTCAATGATCTGAGCATTTCAAATTTTAAATCCTTACAAGCTATTGTCTAAATAAAATTTAAATCCAATCCAGTGATTAAAAGGTAATTATCTTCATTGTAGTTTAAGACTAAGTTTGGGATGGCTTTCTTACTATTTCTTAAAGCAAAACTACTTTAAGAAGCAATAAGAAAGCCGTCCCAAACAAAGCCTTAAACTACAATGAAGATAAATACCTTCTAACTATTGTGTCAAATCAATGTGTGTGTGCTAGCTCCTTATGGCGTGTTTGGTTGAAATCCAAGTTAGCCTAAACAAAGTTTATGAAAAATATAATTATAACTATAATTTAAATTTAACAATAATTAAATTTGATTCTAATGAATCTTTAAAGTAACTTAATTATTATTAGAGATAAGATTAAATGATAAAACATAAAGCTCATCATCCATCTTTCTGATCACCAATGCAAAATTCTAATATATATACCTATCTAACTTCTAACTTTTTATACTTATTTATAAAACAGTGTGAGGAACCCTTTTCCTTCTTTTCAATTGTCAGTGGCACAAAACAAGATAAAAATAGCTATTTTATCATAGTGCATTTCCATAGTCAGAGAGCTCTCTATTCCCTAAGCCCCATTAAAGCTCTCTCTCCTCCACCATTGGACCCTCAAAGTTAGGTAGTTGCTTTAGAGAATATTATGAATGTGAACACTATGTTGACATATCAAATACATTGTTATCATAACCCCAATGCGACTACTCGACGAAGATACAAATTATTTTATTTCTATTATTGGTTTTGGCTCTTTAGTAGTACTGTTTGTTATCTACTTTTTCATCATTTGAAGCAATAGAATGAATGAAAGGCCAGAAGCAAAAGGAATGGGTCTTCAAGTAATCATTAGGTCTCTTGAATTATAATATGAAAATCATAAATTTGAGTCATGAAAATATTTATTTTTATATTAAATAAGATTATTTGCACCATTTTCTTTCAAAATTATGTATTAATAGTAGCTTATTGCACATATTATGCTAAGATTTTTTCTTTTCTTCCTTTTTTTTTTCTTTATTGTTATGCTTAGGTAATATTAGAAAATATTAGAAATAATCTTTCTTTATTAGATTTAAATGAGAATTTGACTTTTAATAAGACACAATGGGGAAAAAAGATTCATGTAGCCGACTCCCACAGTGGGTTGAAGGCTTGATGTTGTTGTTGTTATTGTTGTTATCCTTAGATTGGGCATTCAATGTGTATTCATTTAGGTTTCTTTTTCGTGACATTATGTTGTCATTTGATGAAAATATAAGTATCATTATTCATTCTTATAGAGATGGCTAACTACTTTGTAGTTTTTTACGATTATAAAATTATAAAAGAGATGCACACGTTATAGTGCTTTCCATCAGGCGTTTGCTTAGCAATTTATATTGTGATTTTTTAAACGAAAAAAGCGATAACAAAATGAGGTGTATGATTTTGTTTGATTCTGCCTTTGTTCTACTTAATCTTTCAAAAAAAAAAAACTTTATTTTTATTTAAAATCATACTTGGAATGCATGTTCTTTAGAGCTATAAACTTAAAAAAAAAATCATGTTTTAATGCTATATGAAGACAACTTTACAAAGATAACTTTAGTTATTAATGTGCCTTTGGGCACCTTTTGTTCAAAGTTAGTTCATCTTCCTTTAGCTAATATTTATTTATTTGTCAATTTGGGATATTAGACAAGCTTTTTTCTTTGGTTGGAAAATTAGTTAGTAAAAAAATATTATATTAATTATAATAAACAACTAAATTAAATTATGACTAACTATAAAAAAATATTAATAATCATTTCATAAAACCTATTAATCAAATATGGTCATATTTCTCATAACCAAAATAGATACATAAGTTGTATACAAGAGGGTCTAAGGATGTGAAAATAAAGAATCATTTTTTTTTAATATTTAAAAATTAACATCAAGTAGTGGTTTCGTTTGGGATAACTTTTTTGTTACTTTCTAAAACATTTTTTCTAGTACAAAAATTTCTTGAATTAGAAAATTTTATACTAAAAAGTAGTTTTAGGAAGCAGTATGAAAGCTGTTCCAAACGAAGCCTATATTGAATTGTTAAGTAGACTTATACAAATTTTAATGCTCTATAGCTTATAGACGATAATTTGACTTGCAATACTAATTCAAATAACGCAGCTAATTAGACAGCTGAAACGCTAATCTTAATTATAAACAGATGAAATGCTAGCTAACTTATATTCTAACTTCTTGTCATTTCTTTCTCTATGTATGAGAGAAAATGTAATTGATAGAGAGGATATGAAAAATTGTATTGCTTATTTCTTTGTACTTCAAAATTTGCTTAGTAATAGTCCGAAGAAGCTACTATTTAATCAAGTAAAAATAGATACATAAGTTGTATATTATGGCTTCGTTTGGGACAACTTTTTTTTGTTGCTTTCTAAAACAACTTTCTAGTACAAAAATTTCTTGAATTAGAAAATTTTATACTAAAAAGCCGTTTTAGGAAGCAGTATGAAAGCTGTTCCGAACGAAGCCTATATTGAATTGTTAAGTAGACTTATACAAATTTTAATGCTCTATAGCTTATAGACGATAATTTGACTTGCAATACTAATTCAAATAACGCAGCTAATTAGACAGCTGAAACGCTAATCTTAATTATAAACAGATGAAATGCTAGCTAACTTATATTCTAACTTCTTGTCATTTCTTTCTCTATGTATGAGAGAAAATGTAATTGATAGAGAGGATATGAAAAATTGTATTGCTTATTTCTTTGTACTTCAAAATTTGCTTAGTAATAGTCCGAAGAAGCTACTATTTAATCAAGTATTAGACTAAAAGCATAAGAAGAGATGGTTTAGAATTTCATTACCACTATGGCCAAACTGACAAAGTGGATAAGTGAAGATGTTGCACTTAGATAAACCATCTCCATTTCAAGACCATTCTCATTTGCAAGCCATGTGTAAATATTGTAAGAAAAATCTTGGTTTTTATTCCAATCGAAGTAAAATCATAAGGGCGATCTTTTTTTTTTTTTGGACATTTAGGATAGTTAAGGCAAACTTATACATATATCAAATACACAAAACTCAAACACAAGACCTCTAGACTAGTAGCCAAAGCTTCGAACCAACAGATCAAATTGAGTTGCGTATGAGGGCTATCCTAGCGAACAACAATAAATTTCTCTAAGAAAGGTTAACTTTTATAATGTCATCGTTTCCAAATAAGTTTAACCATAAGCCATTTGGATACCGAGAGAAATGAGTGAAGTCTCATGCCCTAGTCCTAAAACTATACGTAGACTACCAAAAAATTATGTCACAACACATATTCAGTATTATTTTTTATATTTTTGAAATATGAATGAAAAGCATAAAATATACGACTTCTTTATTTAATCAATAGGCTACCGATGCTTTCACATCTATTGTTAATGTTCAAACCTTTGGGAATTAAAAAGCACAAAATCATTATGCAATAACATACAAAATAGAGAATCTAAGAAGCTAAAATCTACTGGCCAAAGAAAGGCAATTTGCCTTCCACTCATACAAAAAATGCCTAATTTTGACTTCGTTTGGGTTCGTTTTGGACAACTTTCTTATTGATTTTTAAAATTACTTTTATCATAAAAATTTCTTAAAAGCAATGAAAAAATATCGCCTAAAAGCTATCCCAAATGAATCCTTTATCTATAAGAGGTTGAAAGCACACTCATCTTACAAAACAATTTCAAGTTATTGGCTCTCCTAATGCATTTTGTTCAAGATTTATTGGTTTTTTCTTATAACAACAACAGTAGATTGCTGAATAACGAGCTCCTCTTTAAACATTTGCCCTATTCATTTATTTATCAAATGCAAGCTAAACACAACATAAACTTTAAAATATTATTCAAACTCATTACTTTTTTATCAAATTTAAACTGTAACAATTTTAATAAAATCTAACTAATTATTATTATTTATTAATAGCTTACAAAAATATTGTTTAATTACTATGTATAATTAGATTTAAAAACATTCATAAAATATTATTTAAATTATTTTGCAAAATTTATATATTAATAAAAAAAGGTAAGTCTACATATTCTCTGTCCAATTCAACAGAACCGAACCCCTTTTGACAGCCGCGTGAATGCTTCCACGTGCAGCAAACTAGGCGGACCAAGCGGATAAGTCGCCTGAGTGTGTAAACTCCAGACGAAGTCTGTTCGTAGTTGTGCAAAAGATCACATATGTGGGTGAAAACAAAACAACTCCAAATTTTGGTGTTCTATTTTTTCATAGCATTTTATCTTTCTTGTTTGTGTTTGCTGCGTGATTCACTTCCCCAACAACTCATTCACCTATAGTCCTAATGTTAATTTAGGATAGAGAAAAAGACAATGCATAATTGATAAAATACTTAGGAGTCAAAGAAAACATTATAGAAGTTCAAAAATAACAGCAATCAAACCATATGAAAAGCTTATTGACCCCTCAATAGAATCATAACATAGTAGCCATAAATAATTGAACACCACACGAATCAGTATCAAGAGAGAACATCAATGGAGTGGCATCTTCATTAAACATGGCATACATAGCTGGAATACCTGCACAGAATTAAGCTCCTGATGTCCTGAACTTGAAAGATATCTATGGCTTCTTCCAAAAAATATGAATATTGATGCTTCAAGAAGCTGTTTATTTTTGCAGTCGTTGTGCTCATTATTGCTATCTTTTGGCAGCTTCCATTCATTTGGTTTTCATTTAAACATCTGAAGCAGATATTCATGGATGTTAGTTTGTTTATGTTGTGATTCTTCATATCAAGAGCTAGAAAATGAATGACAGAAACATTCAAAAGGTTGAAACAGTAAATATATAATTAAAAAAACTACGAAAAGGGGAAAAAATATGAAAGATTGGAGCATGCAAAATGCAAAAGGCAAGGTTTCACTTCAGATGACAGCGAATCCCGCTAGGGGGCAGCGCCCCCTTGGATCCCCAACAGTTACTTATAAGTTTGCCCTCCCCTGAAAATTAAGACTGGTTACACCTCTGCTTACCCCTTCACCGCAAAGTGGTTGTTAAACCGATTCAAAACCAGACAATAATAGAAGCAATCTAACCATGGCTATAGGCCTTCCTTTGCATCATCAACAACTAGTAATATAAAACTTCTTACACAGTTGACCCATCATCACCAATGCATTAATCAACTCATTTAACTTCTCAATTGAAGGCAACTGAAATAGATAAAACCAAAATTAAGAGCAACAGCACCCTAGAAAAATCAGTGGAACAGCTACACCACACACACAAACAAACAAACAAAACTTACTGCCTGATAATACTTCAGTCGTGAAATTTTTAACATTGACACATTAGTGTGGACTAATGACTTATTTGAAAGTTGAAACCATCGTGACATGCAAATGTACATACATGTCAGGGCATATATCATCCATCACGTCACTACCTATGTCCATATCCAAGCATCCCATATCCCTACAAGATTGTTATCTCATCTACTGTGCTTAAAAAGGTAATGCCATTTTCTAAGCCAGATTCCTCTATCCACTAGCTTCGGCCCATTCATCCTCATATACGAGAGAACATAACTAGAAGCTAGTTGGAAGCTTTTAAGCAAATCTAGGTCTAATTCATGGAAAGAAATAGAGTTTCTGTGGTGCAAAGATAAATCATTAACCAGAATAAAATAACTCTCATATTTAAATAGTTTAACAGTTCGCATGCATTAAGAGGCTGTTTGGTATTCGAAATCCAGCCAAACAGCCTAAAATGCAAAACCAAATCATGGAAAATCAAAGTCGCCGTAGATGAAAAATTCCGCCTTTTCGTCGTAAATCCCGGATTTCGAAAATCCTCTCGTTCGGCATATTTCCGAAATCCTCTAGCTCTATTGCCGTCGCGGGAAGGAAGAAACTCCGTCCAAATCTTTCAACCTTCTTAAATCCTGAATGGAATAGCCAAACAGTCACATTGGATTTATCATGAAGGTTACCAAACAGTTTTCAGGATTCAACCCCTTCAAGATTTCATAAATCCGGATTTGAAGGATTTAAGAAATCCTACTTAAGTGAAATCCTAGATTCTGCTAAACAGCCTCTAAGCATACATCATCACGCTTATGCAGAAGTATGCAAAACATGTTTTTATTAAAGTGAGTTGTGAACATGATAACAAAGATATAAATCACAATAAAATTATGCAAAATAAAGGGATGCACAAGAAAGGTGAGGAAGTAATGTGAGTAGTACCATAATAGAGACCTCATTGTGTGATTAGATCCATCATCTTCCTGTGCTTCAGTGGCAGTCAATCCACCAGTTGGTTGGGGAGTTTTTGGAGCTTCAGTTTTGGAATCATGTAGTTCAGCTAATTTGTCAGGTGCATCTATACAGTACTTCTGTAGCCACCTATCAGTCTCCCAAAGAACATGCATGATGCTTTCTCTAGCCGAATAACCATGACTCTCAAATGGTAGAATCACCAAACGACAGAGTGTTCCATGGCCCTTTAACGCATTAAAGAAGCGATCTGACTGCAGATTTGCAAACCCGAAACAATTACGTTAAACAAAAACTGAAAATTATATCAATTGATGCTTCATAGTTATAAAAGATGGATGCTAGAGGACAGCTATATCTGTTTCCTGCACTTTCTGGACCAGGGGACATCTCAAAAGACCACCCAATATGCCATTTGATTAATATCAAATTCTTTAAGAATTTCACACTTTATTTTTGAACTACTCCAAACAATAGTAGAAAAAAATTGGGACATGGAAATAGCATTGTATATGCCACTTTTTTTTTTTTTTTGTATATGCCACTTGAACCTAATAATGTCCAAAACTCACTTTCTCCTTATCTACATCTTTTTTCTCTCCCTTACCAATCAATCACATGACAAAGCAATAATGTTCTGAGTTGTGCATTTACTGATCAGTGGTCTGTGATCTACAAATCCTAAGTTTTCTTGTATGATAAGCATGCATTGCACCATACTAAGGAAACTTTAAGTCTAACTTAACTAGCATAAAATTGATATCAAAGCTTATAATTGTATGATCATGTCAACTAATTATAGGACAAATAACTTGGCAATCAAAAGATTCAATCAATAATGCAATTTAAATGAACTAAAGTAGGTCACGATTATGTCCAAAAATAACATAACTATCATGAAGTTCAATATTATATGACAAACTTGTGAATATTTAAGATGGGTCAATAATTTGGAAGATATTTTTTTCATATTAGCATTTATTTAATTTTGAAAAAAATTAAAATTTTAAAACCAAATTAGTGAGACATGCTTAATTGTTTTGGTGAAGCATTCTAAAGTGAATTAAAATCAACATGAATTGGCATGAAACTGATACGCGAGGGCAATTCTGCCCTCCTTGTGGAGCCCATTAAACCTATCATTACATATGTGAGAAGAGGAATTAAGAAAGGGATTAATTAGGAGATGCATCCTAATTAAAAAGAGCTAATTTGGGGGCTGATATGAAGGAGATTAATTATGAGGTATTTCCTAATTAAAAATGACAGATTTGGGGGTTCTATTTAATTATGAGATATTTCATAATTAGAGAGGGATGATTTAGAGGTTGGGACTGATTTGAGAGGAAATTGGGGGAGGGTTGTTTTGGAATTTGTTGTTTTATTTTAATTTGATATAAGTAGTAAGATTTATATTATGTTTGTATGAAAATTTGGATTTAAGAGTGTTGTAGTATTCTTTTTGTGAGGGGTCCAAGCGGCGTTTAGGGTTTGAGAGAGAAGGCCCTCCTCTCAAAAGGGGACCATTGAATCTTGCTTTGTTCGTATTTGGTTTTCTATCAATAAAAATCTAATTTTGTGTTGAATTTCTTTGGAATTTGTTGCTATTTTTTATACCAAGGCCCATCAAATTGGTATCAGAGCCGTGTCCTGGACAAAATCACAATTCTCTACATTGCTTTTTGTTGCGTACTTCCTCCCCATTGCTAATTTTTGCTACTTAAAAGACCATAGTCGTTGATTTTTGTTGTTTTTTGCAATTTGGAACTTACATCCGTGAATGGCAGCAAAGTAGGTTGATGCGTTGGAAGGGTAATGGAGCAACTCAAATCTGAGATGGAGAAAGATTTTCAACTCTAGAAAATCGGATGGAGAGACGATTGGGAGGGATGGAAGAGATGATAAAGAAGCTCATGAAAATTCAATCCAAAGCCCCACCGGCAATTCTGATTGCTAACCCTCAACACGATTTGATCGGGGTTCCCTTGGCCGAATCGAAGGGAAAGGAGATCGAACGGGAGAAGTTCGACGAGGCAAGTTTTTTTCATAGAGAACCACCCCCCCGGGCTCCGAGAATGGGCGGATCAGGGTTTCCGAATGGAAGTACAGCAGGAAGAAAGTGCTATGGTGGGATTTATGGAGGAGGTGGTAGGACGACCGACCACTAAGGGAGGTTGCTTGGGCAAGGGGAGTAGACAACCAGAGAGGGAGGTGGACGAGCTAAGCCATGGGGATCGGGTCATGGAAGGCAGATGAAAGAAAGGTGGGATTGCCACCCTCGATATAAGGGGGAACTATCTACAAGAGAGAAAGTTGGGGTGAAGAAGCAAAGGTGAGGAAGCTGAAGATGCCGGTGTTCGAAGGGGAGGATGCCCATGGGTGGGTATACCATGTTGTGAGGCATTTTGCGGTGAATAGGTTAAGAGAGGAGAAGCTTATAGTCACTGCATTATGTTTGGAGGGGAAAGCTTTAGTTTGGTTCTAGTGGAGAGAGGCTAGATATCTGATTCGTTCATGAGAGGAGTTTAAGGATTGTTTGTTGGAACGTTTCTGAGCCATTGGGGAAGGAGACCTACACGAGCAATTCCATGCCTTGATATAGGAGGGAACTGTCATGGAGTACAAGGAGAAGTTTGAGTTGTTGTCAAGGAGGTTGAGGGGAATTTCGGAGGCAGTATTGGAGAAAAAATCTATGAAGGGCCTCAAGCCCCATGCACGAGCGGACCTTCGATTGTTGAAACTGAGGGGGTTGAAGGAGCTGATGGAGCTAGCACAGATAGCAAATGATTGAAGGTGGATGGAGAGAAGCAATAAGAGCGGGGTTACGGGAGGTTTTTACAGAAGCACCTCAACTTCATTGACGCCAAGGACCCAGACGGTATAATTTCAACAGCAAGCACCGACGGAGAAGGGGGGGGGGGGGGGAGTTCGCCATGGGGCCAATTTCAAGTGCCTCACAAAGCCAGAGGCGCAAAACAAGAAAGAAAAAGGTTTGTGTTTTCGCTATAATGAGAAGTAAGGATTATGTTATAAAACCCACTTTTAGGAAACTTCCAAGCTGTAAGACATACCCAAACAATTAAATCCCTGGACAGCCTTATTGTAGACCTAGATTGAAAGACCAATCTTTGGACAACTCATAAATAGAGCTCTAAGTCTCACTCCAACTAAAACTTATAGGCAACCTCTAAGGGGGCCGTGAGACCTGTCAACCAAATTTAAATAATGAGAAGCCTTGCTGTAGAGCCAACTTGTAAAACCCACAAATGGGTTATTTCTAATAGAAGTCGTAAGAGATACTTTACGGGATACTTTCAATAAAAGTCGTAAGTCTGAACCCAAATTTAAATACCTGGGCTACTTTTAAGAGAAATCGTAAGGCCCTCTTCAAATCAAACTTCTGTGTAACTTCTAAACAAAGTTATAAATCCCCAAACCAAATCGACTACCGAGTATTCTAATAGATGTAAACCCCAAAATCTAATAAAACTAAAATCCACATCTAATGACCTCAATCTACTTGGGATCCCTGAGAGGAGGCAACCTATGGCTGCTAATCAGACTCCCTGGACACTACGGTTAATGATTGTTAGTGTTAGTAGACTGAAACCTATGGTATACCCGGGACGACGGAACCATGGGATCTTGATAGGGTTTACCTCCATTTTTCCCATAATTGGGACTAAAATACCTAAAATTTATTCATCCTTAATCGAGAATTCTCTCTTACATGTTAAAAGTGGTAATTAACTATGAGTGCTTGTGCTTATAGGAAGTAAGGACCCATATGTAATTAAACCCTGACACAAATCAAGGAAAATCTGGTTAACTACAATCTGACTCAAGAAAGATGGAATCCTATATCTGTAAAGTGGGATGCATGCCTACACACCATTTTTCTTGAGCCAACAGTCACTAATTGTGCATTTCTGGCTATGAGAGTTGACTTGAGAACTTTGATTACTCATTTGAATGATTATAATATGTGGTTGCATTGATGTAGGGCTTATATTTCTATTATTTCATATTTAGGTTTTGTATAAAATCAAGTTTGAATTTGAAGGTAATCAGGAATTAAATTGGATTGGTCTTTCACTAATAATATCTATTAATTTAGTGAAGAGGAGTCCATAAATTGATGATATGAGGCATGCAATTAAATAAATTTGATCAACTAAAATTTCATATTGTAGTTTTTAATCTTGCATGCAAGTTGAATTTATGATTCATTCAACATGATACAACAGTTGTAAAATCCAAAAATGTTGATCGTAAACATCGCACGCATTTTGATGCACTGCGACGAAAATAGACAAATTTTTTAAGTTGTCAAAATTTGATAAAATAATTTTTATAAAATTTTACATAAAATTTCGAGCGATTTGGTATAAAGAAACTAGGGCTAATTTTACATGATTTTGAAATTAAAAAATCAACGTAGGTTATTTAAGGCCAAATTACTAAATAGCCCTTCTAATTCTTCATGAAGCAAAAGCATGCAAGGGGGACATGCATCTTTCGGCCCCAACCGCCCAAACCGCCTATAAGGGACCAAAATCTTTCGGTCCCTTTCATTCCTTCGTGCCTCCTTATCCGGCCGAACACAAGAGAGGGAAAGAGGGCGGCGGCGGTTTCTAGTAGCCCTTTTTGGAGGAAGGTGAAGAGAAAGGCTTAGGGAGAAAGAAGGTAATTTCCTAAGCAAGGATTTCCTCCTTTTCTCTTAGATTTCTGAAGATAAAAAGTTTAGGGTTTATACAAAACTTAAAATTTTAAAAGAAAAACGTATAAAGAAGATTTAATGATGGATTCTAACCATAAAATTTAAGTTTTCCCCAAAATTATCAGATTTCTATAAAATAGGGTTTTGCCCAAAATTCATATTCTTTGAAAATTCCTTAACGAATGTTGTTCCAAATAGTATTAGGAAGATTTTAAGAGGTAAAAATTAGGGTTTATCACAAATTTTCATTTTTCCTAAATTTTTATTTAAGAAAATCTGAAAATTATTATGCCTAATAATTATATGGAGAAAGGGGAAGATTTTAGCATAAATTAGTGATGGAAATATGGAAAATTAAGTTTTCAAATTTAGGGCTTTAGGATAAAACCGAAAATTAAAGCTATTTGAAATTAATTTAGAATTAGGTAAATTATGAATTTAAATAATAATATGAATTTTTAAAATTTAAAATATAATTAAATCTGAAAATAATTACCTTATAATGACGATTATAATTAAGAAAATGTTAAAGTGAATTAAAGATTTATGTTAATGATAAATGACAATTGATAAATATTATAATGATATTCATGTAGGTCTTAATGCTAATGACAATTAAAAATTAGGATTAATGTTAAACTGCATGACTTGTTCTTTTAATAAACATTATTTAAGGTTTATATGGGATAATCGAAGTTACATTATTTGTAGGATTTCGAAGTGGGAGAGGAAAGACATTGAAAGGAAAATAATAAATTTTACATGTTCGTTAGATAGGTTACATTTAATTCTCAAAATTCAATATTGTTTATACTATTTTAAAGTTAAATACAATGTAATACATTTTAGCATTAGAATAATATGTTAATTATTTTATTTGACATGTCAAAAGTAATTATTATTTTGTTTAAAGTATTTAGTAAGTTCCATGTTTTTATTAAAAAAAAGAATCTTCATATAACCATGCATAAGAATATGATAGATAAAAGCAACTGATTGTTATGTATGTTAGTCATATATCTTATAATAATTATTACATGTGGCTTTGTGCATGTTGAGGCGAAGTACCAATATAGTGTCTTGGTACAATATGACTCTTTAGAGCAATATGGTTCTTCGGGCAATATGATAAAGAAAAATGATATGACCAATAAGTATGTATATCCGATCAGTATAATTTCGGTAGTACGATACGAGTGTATAAAATACAAATATATATATATATATATATATATATATATATATATGTACAGAAAATAAAGACAAGTTGAAAAGCATGAAATGAAAGAAGTATTAAACTTATGAAATGTAAAATGATCATAGGAATTCATTAAGAGATAGGTGTACGACTATCTTTACATGACATCATATTGTTTACTTTTTTAGTTACATGTTGCTCAGTCTCATATTAAAGGATGCATATTGATCTTCGTTACATTGTAATTGAATTTGATAGATTTACTTGTTACCTGCTGAGTGTTAGCTCACTCCTTAACTTTGAGATATTTTTAGGAGAACCACTATTTAAGGATGGCGGATAGGTAGCAGTATACCTACTAGCATAGGATTACCAGGGGAGATAGGTTCTTTTGTTGAATGTACTTTTGATTTTTCTTTTTGTTGTGGATCTCACATGTCTAGTTATGATCCACATGTGTAAATTTTTTATAATATAATATAATTTTTGTGTTGTGGAAGTTTTAGTGGCTCTTTATAATTGTTTTGGATGTTAGATATGTTAATATTTACGAGATGATATCTGAATTATGTTTTAAATTTTTGTTTGAAATCTATTTCCACCTTATTTACTCGAGCTTACTGGGCCGGATCGTGACAAGAGTGAGATAAGAATTTCTTACTTGGGTGACTTCTTTCCTTGTCATAATTTATTCTGTATATATTGTTATTGGCTTACTAATATTTCAGATTTTCTTTTAATTTCATACAACTAGGAATAGAATTATTATTAAGGTGAATAAATTGTTATTATTAATTAATTTTGTGGTCAAGTTTCTCACTAACTTCAAATCTACTCGATTATTACATTATTATTTAGCTTCTATTTCTTGTATTTACTAATTTGCATCTAAATGAAGTTGTTTGTATATTTAGTGATTTGTCAGCTGTAAATTATCAGTACCTTCCATGATTTACATATATTGCTTTATACTAATTGCATCAAGAAAATCAAACCCGAAACCTTATAATGAAGGCACTTGGAATATCATATAAAAAGATAAGGCACATGCAACGCCTGTGTATATAAGCTATTAGATGGCAAGCATATGGAGAAAGCAAAACATTTCCCTTCCTCTATGAGAAGTTCTACATTGTTTGAAACAAGTTATAAGGCCACCATAAGTAACATTAGCTGGCAAAAAAGAGTAAGGAACAGTTCATTCAAACATTCTAATAAAAAAAATCCTAAAAGAACAAAGAAAAGAAGCCTTTCATTACCTGCATTGTCAGTGTTCCTGAATTATTATCCTCTTCTCCATGGATTAGCAAAAGTGGCTTCTTGATTTTGTTTGCTGACATGAAAGGGCTCATCTCAACATATGTGTTGATAGCCTCCCACAACGTTCTGTCTTCATTCTATATCAAAATTCTAATCAGTCATTATGCGGAAATTCAGAGAATAAAATAAAAAACTGAATGGCACATACATTCTACTATTGCAGAAAAGGAGCTTCGAGGGAAGAGAGGGTGAAGCAAAGTGAAAGAAAGTGGGTATGAAACAGGCAGGGCCTTCAAAATAAAGACAAATTTAAAACCTGAAATCCATAAGGGGTGAGTGTCCTATTGTATGCCCCAGACCGAGCAATTCCACAGCAGAAAAGATGGGGGGCATGGGCAAGAAGATTAGCTGTCATGAATGCCCCATATGAATGACCTCCAACAGCAATTTTGTTTGGATGAGCCACCTAAATAAATTAGCAAGCATAACAACTTTAGATTAGCTTATACAAATGAATGAGTTCTTTGATTAGTACCAAATGAATGATTATCAAAGAATCATCCTTTGCTAAAATGAAACTTCTAGCGCATGCAAAAATCTATTTGACTGATGCTTTAACTAAAGAAGAAGGTTAGAAAGACACCATCTTACATGGGTAGAAATTTAAGGAAATGCTATGGGTTAAGTACTGTCCAAGAAACCGTAATAAAAAGCTCCGTGAATAATTAACGACCCTTAGATAAGGCAATATACAAGTAGTAGAATATATGAACATCTATGAGGATTTTTTTTTTTTTTTTGGATATTTAGACCAATTAAGGCAAACTCACACACACATTGCATACACAAAGACTCGAACCCAAAACTTATTAGTTGATAGCCTAAGCTCTCAACCAACAGGCCAAGGTGAGTTGTGTCATAATTTGAGGATTTGATAAATAAGACCAACCACATAGATCGGGAGCGAAAATTACCCAACAAGTTTATTATTGATCTTAAGTGTGAGATTAGATATGTGGTTGAGCTATAATACCCTTAGACCCTTAAGGATGATTTTCGTTTTCACATGCAAAACAAATTTTCATTTCCGTAGGAAACAATTCAAGGCGCACTTACCCCTCTCCGTATAACTTCCTCAACGGCAGCCTCTGCACTTGAAACCAACTGTTCTACATACCTGTTTAAAGTATTAAGTACATAATTTTACCAACTGTTCTACATGCCAGCTTAAAATAATATTACGTAAAGCTGTTCGCATAAAACAATCTCTAGGAAACTACAACAGCAGTATAGTTTAAAATAATAAACAACCGTGGCAAAAAAAATTACCGATCATTTGCCTCTTCATCACCTTCGCCAATGATAGGAATGGTAGGACCAGACAATATAGCAAAGCTGCATGAAAGAAAGCACTCAATTTACGACAGAAAACAAAATGATGTAATAAGATTGGATTCATTATAGAAATAAAAGGAAGAAGAAAGTAACAACTTAATAAAATATCAAATTGGGAATTTGCAACTAGCCCTAAAAATCATTTCCTGAGATATTTCTGAGGAGATAAAAGGAGTAGAAAGTAGAGAAGTTTTTTGGGAGCTAGATCTCAATTAAATGTTGAAATGTTTCCTAGCAAAGCCTAAAGCATGCACTCGTGAAGCATCAAGGCTACAAATGAACCGAGCATTCGATGAGCTACTCATGGCTCGACTTGATAAGAACTTGTTCATGTTTATCAAACTTGAACACTTTTGATAAATACTAGATAGCTAAATAAATGAGCTTGAACAACTTGGTGTTCGGTTCATTTATGTTCATGAACAGTATCGTTTAACGCTCATTAAGAAGCTCGATTAGAACTATATTAAAGTTTTAAAAATATATAAATTGTTAAATTTAATAATTTATTTTTACTAATCCCATCTAAAATCGTTTAATATCTGACAACCTTTCGGAGCCCCCTCCGCTCACGGGGAGGTTGGGGAGGGCACTTGCCCTTTTGGCTCGGCGCGACCGGATTAAATCAACGGCAAGGAGATTGGGAGAGCGAATTGATCCCATAAAAAGTCTTCAAGTCTTCAATCCCTCGACCGAATCAGATCGACGGCCAAGGGATTCGGAGGACCGAATCAACACCAGGACTTCCTTCAAATCTTCTCTCCTATTGCGGTATTATTTGATCGAGTTATTTAATTTCATTTTAAAAAAAAAATTATTCCCCTCGAGAATCTAGCAGCCTTCCGGCACTCCCTCCCCATGAGGGGAGGTTGTGTAACGCCCCAAGATCTAATTTGGAAAGAATTTCAGTCAATCCATTAAAATCATTAATCATTTACCAGAGCTATCTATACTCTTCAATCAATAGCAAACAATTTAACAAAATTCTATAATTTAAAACATCAATATACAATTCTATTCATATCCCAAAAGATCATAAACAATACTCAGGTTCTACACAATAATCACATGAAATGAAATCTATTCTGTCCTGAGTACAAAAGAATCACTATAACCTAAAAAGAACAAAAACCTGAGGATCTCTGATCAATCTCAATCTCCTGCTCCCATGTCCTGACCTGAAAATATTAACCACATATAATAAGCTTCAAAAAGCCCAGCAGGTCACCTAAAACCTACAACTGAAATCAAAGCACGGTGCTGAAACAATATGCATGTCAGTCAATCAAATCCATAACAGTCAGTTGCATATAATCAGTGAATCTATGCAGCAAATACGAAAATCAGTAATCAATGCATGATCGATAAAATCCATAGTCAGCGGTAGAAGCATCGTTAAACAGTAGAAAGAAATCCATAACACTAAATCTCGGAAGAATCCAGTCAAATCGATAGAGAAAAATCGTCGTCTCGATAATATCAGTTAAATCAACATCGTATCAATGGAATCAATCAAATCAATCATCTCTAGTCAAAAACATCAATCGGTATGAAATCATATAAAATAATCAAATCAATACAGTAAAACTTATTCCATATTGATCAATGAATCACATGCAGCAGTTCCATACGGTATATCAATGAAGCGATAGTATCAATGAATCAATACAATATCAATATCCATATCAATATCAGTATCTTTGTACAGTGACACGTACAATATGCAGTATCAATGAACCGACAATAACAGTAAACCCGTAAATCCGTCAGTAAATCCATTCGTCAAGAAATCAATCCAATACATTAAATCCGTCGATATCAATAAATTTATAAATCCATTCAAAATCAATAAATCCGTCGGTATAAATAAATGCATACAGTAATCAATAAATCCATAATGAGATCATAAGAACAGTACTTGCACAAGCCATACAATACCATAGTCTTACTCGACAAGTACAATCACTGGCTATTAAGGCGTTTTTCAAAGTCGATAATCCATTGTGTTGTTGTACAAATCCATAAATATATCCATATATCCATATATCCATATCCATATCCATATCCATATCCATATCCATATCCACATCCATATCCATATCCGTTGGCTCAATAAGAGTCGTCACTCTGTGCCCGTCGGCTGAAGAATCTCCAACCAACGGTTCAACCAGTCTGCACTTGTCTTTCAGTAACAATAACAATAATTCAATCATATTTTCACATTCGTATGCATATTCAATCATTCAAATCATCAATTCAGAAAATCAGATGTCGTATGAGAAATCGGCAGCATAACGTCAGTACACGGAATGTACACAGAAATCACAAATTCAGAAATTCACCAAATTACCAGAAATCGAATAAAACAACGTTTCAAAGCTTTACTTGTACTGAAGCAACATTTTTCAACATCCTGATAATTTTCTATTCGATAAAAATCGCACAGAACTCAAAATAACCGGTAGAAACTTTACATAAAATACTCAAATCGTG
>NW_021456829.1:355568-375770 GCF_001605985.2 Dendrobium catenatum
ACGCAAGTCTAGACTGATATTCTATTAAAGCTGTATGGCTTGCTATATTTGTCTTCTCTTGTTTCTGAATAAAATTTATAGCTATTATTCTTCTCTTATTTTGGATGTAGTGTATCTAAATCGGCTGTAGATGACAATGTCCACCTTGCTACTATTGGATAAAAAGATGAGTATCATTGGGTATAATAAAATCCCGTCGGAACAAAACGTTGGAGATCTATTACCTTCAGGACGTAAGGGCTGCTGCACGATTGTTTGATGAATAGATGGATCAGAAGATTGTACTATCTTTGACAAGGTGAGATCCAATGAGCGGTGTATGGGAGGCTTAAGAGAACAACTATGATCTTAATTAATTTATTGAAGGAGTAAAGACAAAGATGGAAGGGATAGTACATTTGTCACTATAGCTAATGGAAGTGGATAAGCTCAACACCATATGGGAGACCTCACTAATCTCTCAGATTGTGATTGTCTATAAATACGTTTGTGATTGAATTTTTGGTATTGATTGAAAAGAGATTACAGTATTCCATTGATATATATAAGTAGATGTCTATCTGACTTCTAGTAAGCACATCAAGAGACTATTAGAAAGACGAATATAGGAGAACAGTGGAAGAGATATTATTATATGAACAGTTGTTGCATTGATGTCGGATTATGGTGAGGATGAGTTAAATCATCGAGCAACTGAAGATACTTACTTCCAAAAGAATCAAAACTGAAAAACAACGCAATACTTCATACAAAGCTGGCGAGACAGAAAGCTGTTCAAATTGACAAAAGTTTCACCCATCCAACTAGCTCAGTTACAGAAGGAGATGGTGAGATAAGAGAAGGATGCGTCAACTTACTGCAAGCTTCATTTGGCACGAGTACAGCCATCAGATGGCTTACTTTCTCCCATGTTAGGTCTGGTCTTTCCTGGGAATTCAAAAGCAAAGATGCCGCAGGGCAAGTTGTGGCTCTGCAAATGATTGCAGTCATAGGTCCATTCAGCTTTCTATGGTTGGCTAGAGGGTATTCTTCTATAATTAACTTGCGAAGTTCGAACAATAAAACTTTCTACTTTTTAATGTAAAGCTTTGAATTGAACTTCTAATGCTTTGCTTTCTGACTGCATTTTAAGGTGAAAGAGCTATGACATAATTGTTGACTTTACTGTTGTTTTGCTTATTTCAACTATGTCATCATTTTAGTGAATGATTGCCAGTCTACAACTTTTTTCAATTATGTATTAAATTATATATGTTCACATTTGTTTTTAATCAGCATAAATAGAATTTTTGCATCATGTCGTCTGTAAAAGTTGAAGATTTTTGCAGCTAGTGATCGCTGCCTCTTTAACTATTTTTTGTCTGATTTGTGCGTCCTGTTCAACCTCTCGTCATATCTTTTCTGACCTATCAGTCTTTTTGTTCAATTAGTTCATTTGATGAATATAAGGTCCAGAGTGAGTATTCATCTATTCCTATTCATTCCTGTTGATTTAAGTGGATGATGTTGTTGGGATGAGTTAACATCACAACGACGAAACAAGCAAGAAAAAGAAGCAGTGAAAAAATAAAGGACACTAGGATTTAGCATGGAAAAACTCAATTAGGGAAAAAATCATGGAGTCACACTATTCCAAAAAATCCCCTATTGAAAATTGGGATAAATAAGTACAGATCTCTCTTCTTCTCACTCTCTATTTGCTTTCTCTATCACATGCACCATTTTCACTCTCTCACAAAATACAAGAGAAAGCCAAGGAAAAAACTCAAGGGATGCAACCCTTCAAAAAAATGAGAAAAGAAAAACCGTCCAGTCAGTCTCGTAGTGCTGCGGCGCCAGTTTGGAGCGCTGCGTTGCTTAAACCTCTGTTTTGATCCTTTGAGGCATATATCTAGACTACTATGGTATTCCGTTCTATGTCGTTCAGCGTTGGGGCGTTCAGGAACACATCATTGGGTCGGGTACACGGCACCGGAGTTTTTGCACCCGAACCCAAGCGGTGGTAAACCCCCTGCACCCCCAAGCAAGTACGATAAACTTGAGGTCCGGAGGAATAGAACAACCCGATTTATCAACACAATCATATTCCACAACATAACAGATGTGTTCAAAAAATCTTTTAAACCTTCAGATTTTTTGTTAAAAAAAAGTGGACTACCGACCAGAACATGAAATTTGATGCGGCGGACGTGTCAAGAAACAAATGTTATGCCTCCTTGTATCTTTTAGAAAAGGAGATTAACGTTACGTTATTTTTTTTCAATATTATGTCTATTAGTAACTAGTTAGTCTCAGTTATGTCTGGTTGATTCTTTGCTGGGCTTTCATGTCAGTCAGGTCTCCTAATTTCAACTTATTGACAATTGTCAATAACAATACTTTCATCAGTGTTAGATTAAAGGTATGTGCAATAATATGTATGAAGATGGACTGAATGTGGTAAAGTGCAGAACCAAGCTTTGAACTTGGTCAAGCAACAACAACAACAAAAAAAAAAAAAAGGAAAAAGAAAAAAATATGGGATGTGATTAATTGACTTCCATAGGAGTGTTATTTGCCATGCAGATTTATAGATGTTGGGTAAGCTGATAGATTAGTCTTTTTTCAGTAACTTAGAAAGAAAACAATGCACTCAGATTGATTAGGATGGCATTTTCAAACTGTTGACCTACAACTGCCAATCGAACCCAACATCAACCACGTCGACCACGATCACACGATCTCATACAACCGCCCGTCACGTTGTCTAAACTCTCACCCAAACCATTCAGACATTCATGCGCACATAGAAAAAAAAAGTCGGAGGATTTGGGAAACTTACAGACAGAGACGAAACTTCTCCCTCTCGTGTCGTATGCAAGCAAACGAAGCCGGTTGCGACCTCCTGCGAACCCGACTCACGTGCCGAGCCGCACTGCCGACTCCATTTTACAATTCATGCTTGTGACAAACTAGACCCGCCGACAGTGCCATAGCTGGCCCACCATCCCCGCTTCTATGGCTTCTGTCACCTCTTGCTCTTGTTGACTTCATGCTCCACACCGACCTCAAAAATCTCTATCCACGCCTACACCCAACGTCGAAGCTAACCTCCTCTTCCCTCTCCGGCCGTGACTCCAACCCGCCAACCTCAGTCGCTCGAGTGCACCTCTCACTCGTGTCCTAGAGCCACTAAGCAGTCTGCCTCGCGGCCTGACCAGTCGCCGATTGTCCGACCGCCGACCATCACCCGGAGCCTGACTCTGCTCCCGTGAGTGAATCTCACGCCATCTCTGCCCTAACCGTGATGTCTCTTCTTCTATATATATGTATGATTACACATATATATAATAATAATTAATAATATTAATAATATAATAATAATAATAATAATAATAATATAATAATAATAATAATAATAAAATGAAATAAATTAAAAAAAGAGAGGAAAGGAGAGAGGATTTTCAAATTGGTATCACAACAAATTGGAGAAGACTGAAGGAAGTCCCGGGGTTGATTCGGTCCCCAAGCCCTTGGCTCGTCGAACTGATCCGATTGAGGGATTGAAGACTTAAGACTCTTTATGGGAATCGATTCGCTCTCCAATCTCCTGCCGTCGGTTTGATCCGTTGAGTCGAGCCAAAGGGCAATTCCCTCCCAAACTGTAAAACTCTTGAAAAGCTGATTTTTTTAGTGCTGTTGTCTGGATGAAGCTGGCCTTAGTCCCGGCGAATGAAGAAATGTGAAAAATCTGCCTGGATCGTCTGGACGAACCTGTAAGGGTCGGACAACGTCGGATACGAACCGTCGGAACGACACTGAACCCGAGAGTTTCGTCCAGGGACGAATAATTGAATTAATTTCGTCTGGACGTTTTGAGTCCAGAGGAGTTCCGTCCAGGACGAATAGAACGTCCGGATGATGCCTGCTTGATAAATATCCGATTTGAGATATTTTGGATCATTTTGAAGAGAGAAAGAAAGCAGGAGAGAGAAGAGAGAAGGAAGAGAAAGAAGAGCTTAATTTCTGAGGCGGAGCGCTTTTGTCTGACGACGCAGTTGGAAGATTTGTTTGTCTCGAAGTAAGGACTCCATCTATTTCTGATTTCAAAGATTTCGAGTTTTGATAATTTGTGCTCAGTTTGTGTTTCCGTTACCGAATAACGCGCATAATTTTGTATTGACGAAATTTACCACAACATTTTGAATATGTTTTGATATGATATTTACAGTTATTATTATTATTATTATTATTATTATTATTATTATTATTATTATTATTATTATTATTATTATTATTATTATTATTATTATTATTATTATTATTATTATTATTATTATTATTATTATTATTATTATTATTATTATTATTATTATTATTATTATTATTATTATTATTATTATTATTATTATTATTATTATTATTATTATTATTATTATTATTATTATTATTATTATTATTATATAATATGTGTAATACATATATATATATAGAGAGAGAGACATCATCGGGTTAGGGCAGAGATGGCGTGAGATTCACTCACGGGAGCAGAGTCAGGCTCGGCGGGTGAGGTCGGCGGTCGGACATCGGCGACTGGTCAGGCCGGAGGCAGACTGCTAGTGGCTCTAGGACACGAGTGAGAGGTGCACTCGACGACTGAGGTTGGCGGGTTGGAGTCACGGCCGGAGATGGAAGAGGAGGTTAGCTTCGACGTTGGGTGTAGGCGTGGATAGAGATTTTGGAGGTCGGTGGGAGCATGAGGTCAACAAGAGCAAGAGGTCGACAGAAGCTGGAGGTTGGGCCAGCTATGGCACGTCGGCGGGGCTAGTTTGGTCACAAGCATGAATTGTAAAATGGAGCCGGCAGTGCGGCTCGGCGTCGGAGTCGGGTTCGCAGGAGGTCGGCAACCGGCTTCGTTTGCTTGCATACGACACGAGAGGGAGAAGTTTCGTCTCTGTCTGTAAGTTTCCCAAATCCTCCGACTTTTTTTTTCTATGTGCGCATGAATGTCTGAATGGTTTGGTTGAGAGGTTTAGACAACGTGAACGGGACGGTTGTATGAGATCGTGTGATCGTGGTCGACGTGGGTTGATGGTTGGGTTCGATTGGCAGTTGTAGGTCAACAGTTTGAAAATGCCATCCTAATCATCTGAGTGCATTGTTTTCTTTCTAAGTTACTGAAAAAAGACTAATCTATTCAGCTTACCCAAACATCTATAAATCTGCATGGCAAATAACACTCCTATGGAAGTCAATTAATCAACATCCCATATTTTTTTCTTTTTTCCTTTTTTTTTTTTGTTGTTGTTGTTGCTTGACCAAGTTCAAAGCTTGGTTCTGCACCTTTACCACATTCAGTCCATCTTCATACATATTTTGCACATACCTTTAATCTAACACTGATGAAAGTATTGTTATTGACAATTGTCAATAAGTTGAAATTAGGAGACCTGACTAACATGAAAGCCCAGCAAAGAATCAACCAGACATAACTGAGACTAACTAGTTACTAATAGACATAATATTTGAAAAAAATAACGTACGTAATCTCCTTTTCTAAAGATACAAGGAGGCATAACATTTGTTCTTGACACTTCCCCCGATCAAATTTCATGTTCTGGGTCCGGTAGTCCACTTTTTTTTAACAAAAAATCTGAAGGTTTAAAAAAGATTTTTGAGCACATCTGTTATGTGTGGAATATGATTGTGTTGATAAATCGGGTTGTTCTATTGCCTCGGACCTCAAGTTTATCGTACTTGCTTGGGGGTGCAGGGGGTTTACCACCGCTTGGGTTCGGGTGCAAAAACTCCGGTGCCGTGTACCCGAGTGCCCCAATGATGTGTTCCTGAACGCCCCAACGCTGAACGACATAGAACGGAATACCATAGTAGTCTAGATATGATGCCTCAAAGGATCAAAACAGAGGTTTAAGCAACGCAGCGCTCCAAACTGGCGCCGCAGCACTGCGAGACTGACTGGACGGTTTTCTTTCTCATTTTTTTGAAGGGTTGCATCCCTTGAGGTTTTTTCCTTGGCTTTCTCTTGTATTTTTGTGAGAGAGTGAAAATGGTGCATGTGATAAGAGAAGCAAATAGAGAGTGAGGGAGAAGAGAGATCTGTACTTATTTATCCCAATTTTCATAGGGGATTTCTTGGAATAGTGTGACTCCATGATTTTTTCCCTAATTGAGTTTTTCCATGCTAAATCCTAGTGTCCTTTATTTTTCACTGCTTCTATTTTCTTGCTTGTTTCGTCGTTGTGATGTTAACTCATCCCCAACAACATCATCCACTTAAATCAACAGGAATGAATAGGAAATAGATGAATACTCACTCTGGACCTTATATTCATCAATATGAACTAATTGAACAAAAAGACTGATAGGTCAGAAAAGATATGACGAGAGGTTGAAGAGGACGCACAAATCAGACAAAAAATAGTTGAAAGAGGCAGCGATCACTAGCTGCAAAAATCTTCAACTTTTACAGACGACATGATGCAAAATTCTATTTATGCTGGATAAAAACAAAATGTGAACATATAATTTAATACATAATTGAACAAAGTTGTAGCTGAATCAGCTAAAAATGATGACATAGTTGAAATAAGCAAAACAACAGTAAAGTCAACAATTATGTCATAGCTGCTTTCACCTTAAAATGCAGTCAGAAAGCAAAGCATTAGAATTCAATTCTTAAAGCTTACAATAAAATCATTAGTGAAAGTTTATGTTCGAACTTCGCAAGTTAATCTTATAGAAGAATACCCTCTAGCCAACCATAGAAGAGCTGAAGTGGATCCTATGCCTGCAAACTCATTTGGAGAGCCACGAACTTGCCCTGCTGCATCTTTGCTTTTGAATTCCCCAGGATAAGACCAGACTAAACATGGGAGAGGCCCATCTGATGGGCTGTAACCGGGAGGCAAATAAAGCGTTGCAGTAAGTTGAACGCCATCCTTCCTCTGATATCTCACCATCTCCTTCTGTAACTGAGCTAGTTGTGGATATGGGTGGGGAAATTTTGTAATTTGAACAGCTTTCTTGTCCGGCCAGCTTTGTATGAAGTATTGCGTGTTTTCAGTTTTTGATTCTTTGGAAGTAAGTATCTTCAGTTGCTCGATGTTTAACTCATCCTCACCATAATCCGACATCAATGCAACAACTGTTTCATAATATTTTTCTTTGTCACTTTCCCATATTCGTTCTTTATTTCCTGTGTGTCTGTCAATAGGACTCTCTTAGCATTCAAAGAAATATGGAATTTTTTCAAGATACCATAAGAATTCAACAGAAACGTACATATCAAATAAATCTAGGAATGGAATATTCCCATCTGGTGTTGCACCACTTCCATTTAGCAATATGTAAGTCCCTTCATCTTGGTTTTTTATTTTGGCAATAACATAGGTTCCTTCCTGTGTTCTTCGCATCATTGGAGATCCTGGATCAGAGTAGACATCTTCTGACGATCTATCAAACAATATTCGTGGGCTTGCACCCTTACGGCCTGGAGAAATGACCCAGGTTTTTGTCCGACGAGTTTTATACCAAGACTCATATACCAAGGCAAGGGAGTCATCACACCAGGAGATACCACTACACAAAATAAGAGAAGAATAGATATGCTAAATTTTATTCAGAGAAAAGAGGATTAAATATAAAGAACATAAAGCACATATAAGTCGAGATATTTGATTTGGATATGAAGTTTTTACTAAAACTTAGTAGGAATACCCGTAGCGAAGATCAAGTGTATGCAAGATCTCAGGTTCTTCTCCGTTTTTAAACTCGGCTGGCTGTGTATAAACAACATCACGTGGTGAAACTTCCACTTTGGCATCACCTCCATCTTGTGTCTCCACCCTAGAAGATTAGCCATGCTTAATGAGACAAAAAGAGGAACACAGAGAGAAGGGAGGTTCGGGTTTATTATCAGTCAAAAAATGGAGGGAACAGATAGCAAGATAATCCCAAAAATTAAGCAATCACGTCTGCAGATTGATAAGCAATATGAGATGAATCGTAACACTTAATCATTACAAGATATTGATCTGAAACTATACATTTTGAACACAGCATAAAGTCTAGGATAATATACTTTGGACCCATTAATCAATCTTAATGGTGTATATTAAGATATAAGTAATGTTTTCGAAGTTTTAATATGTGAGTATTCTGATAAGAAGTGGATGTTCTTTTGATCAAATCAACTGATGAAACACAAAAAATTGGGAAGAAGAATGCCAAAATATAATTTTTTATTGAAAGAATGATGCAACCTAAGATCTTAAACATTTTAGGAGACATTAGGCATATAGTTAAGAACTTCCTTTCAATTAAACATAAGCAAACACCAACAGAAAGAAACTTAGTAGGAAACAAACGTGAGAAAATAATTAGAAAATCTTGTAAGAAAGAAAATATAAAAACACAAACTATAAAAACCCTCAGAACAACCACAATTGGTCACCGCACATGCAACTCACAAAACTAGGAAAATATGCTCAGAGGAATATTTAACCAGTAATCCACCACTGAAATTTTGATCAAACATAAGTCTGCACTCCTCAGGCAAATACCAATAGAACATGGCACAACACCACCACAAAACTCATAATATTTAGAAAAGAAAGATACTGCTGGAAGGGAAAATCATGGAGGGAAGTAGAAAGAAACCCGAGAGGAAGTAATAGGGATTAGAGAGAAGACCAACTTGCAAGCTAAGAAGAAACCCACATGTTAAATTTTTTTTCTTCCAAAACTACCTTCAATAGAGAATCAACCACTATATATAAGAGGGAAAAATAGCATTTATTTGCTCACATAAATGTGCCTTCAATACAGCAAAAAAAAAACATCCAAAATAGCTCATTAAAGGAGAAACCAAAGCATCCTAAATTGAAATCAGCAAGGGAAAACTGAACAGCCAGCAAGGGAAACCAAACAGCCAACAGGGAAACCGAACATAAAGCAAGAGGAAGAATCCAAGCAGCCACCAACCTAAGGGGAAATATGGGCAAAGCCCAATAAGGAAAAACAACCCTTAAATACCCAACCAGTCACCAAGGAGCAAGGAAGAAAGATCAACACAAGTGGAAGGACAATGATGTGAACCAACCCTAAGAGCACCGAACCCAGCATGATCATGGGTTGTTTTCCATTATAGGGCAATACAAAATAAAATACATAGGTTCAAAAAAGTAAAATTCAGAAAATATAAAGTATTGACAACATCAAAAAACTATAAAGAGCAATGCAAGATACAAATCTTCAATTGAAGAGAAAGATCCGGCTCTCCCAATATCTAGCTGCTAACTAGAGCCCAAATAATCTAAGAATAAACTAAATTAAGCAAACAAGACATCACCCTAACCCTAGGAAAAATATCCTACTTAAAGCATATAATAAATGACAAATACCCAAACAGCTCTCCCCCAATTTCCTCCCAAATCTATCATATTTCCTTAATTATTTCCCTCCCAAATCAACCGTCAAATCAGCCTTCAAATCTGCCTTCTTCAATTAGGAAATATTTCCTAATAAATCCCCTCCAAATCAGCCCCCAAATTGGCCCTCAAATCTGTCTCCTTCAATTAGGAAATATTTCTTAATTAATCCCCTCCAAATCAACCCCTAAGAGCCTGTGTAGCAGGTCTTACAGCTTTTATTAAAAGAAGCCCTTATAGCGGGTCTTATGGCTTCCCTTCGGAGTAGCCCATATAGTGGGTATGACGGGTTCATTTAGAAGTAGCCCATAGCTTAAGAAGTTGGGTTTTACTGTTTTTATTGAAAGTAGCCCATGTAGCATGTCTTACATTCTCTATTTGTCACGACCCGGCCCGGTTAGCTCGTAAATACGAGGCGGGAACGAGATCGGACGCGAAATTTATTTCTCATCAACAATTTCATTCAATTTTAGCTAATCAAAATAAATAAAGCACCTCTACAATATTATCATAACACAAGTCTATCAAAATGTACAAGATGGCCATATAAAATGTTTTCTACACAATTTCTGCATGCCATCCAAAATAACAAAAATAACTACAACATCTACTACTACTAAAGACAGTAAAGGAACCTGTCACCCGATAAGCGTCGTCTGTAAGTAAACCTCGGGTGATCAGCCATCACCTAAGAGTCGGGTCTTCTGAAAATTTCCCAAAACTAGGGAATGAGCTACGCTCAGCAGAAAGTTCTAATCCTAAACATGCTCAGTTGACATAAAAATATTGATTTACATGCTTTAAGAAGAAAGGGGAACATGTGTTTAATGTCTCGATTATGATACTAAAGTGTTCCAAAATGATTGTTATAAGATTGTATGTTGAGATTGTTTTGCTTTAGCCTCTTTCGCATAAGGACCCAAGATAAATTTCTCACAAGTAAAACATTTTCTTCAAGCACAGTTGTTGTTGATGAAAACGTTGTAAATTTAAGAAAGCTGTTGGAAAGTGAGTCTTTGCGGGTTTGACAAGTGCTCTTTGATTTGTGCACCTTCTTATTAACTCAAGTAAGCGATGCCTAGAATATACAAAACTGTGTACTGCCACTGCTTTCTCAAAGCATCGCCTTAGCTTTTGAGTTTTGAAAATGTCCTCCATTATTAAATCCAAACAATGAGCAGCACGAGTCCAATAAATGTGAGGATATTTGTCCATTAATAATTTTTCTGTTATGTCATTATAATTTAAGTTAAGATATATACAAATTCTTCATGAAATAACATAACTTTAGAATAAAAGTTGTGACAAACCTGCAAGAGCATTTTCGGATGCATTATCAGTGACCACTTGGATCACATTATGTGGTCGAATAATCTCGATGTACTTGCAAAAAAGTTCAAACATTTTCACAGTATTCTTGGAGAAAGAACTAGCATCAATTGATTCAATGAATGCACTACCTCTTGGACAATTAACAAGAAAATTGATTAAGCTTTTCCCATTCCTCGACGTCCATCCATCTGTCATTAGAGAACAATTATATCGTACACAATCTTCTTGATGGCGTCGCAATAGCTCATGTGTATGTCCAACCTCTTTCCTCAAATAAGTAACTCGTGCCTCATGATAACTAGGAGGTTTCATACCATGTCCAAACTGCCCAAGTGCCTCCACCATAATAGGGAAACTATCATAGTTCACAGCATTAAATGGAATCCCAGCATCGTACATCCATCTACTAAACACTTGAACAGCCCTTCCCCTCATTTCTTTTTTAGCTGCATCCATTTCTTTGTTAAACTGACATTTTCTATGCTTTACTACATCTTTAGGATTTGGTGTAAGGAAAGTATCTAATGGACCTTTAGGTCGTGATGTTTTGAAGATAGATGTAGATGTCGATCCTTGACTAGATGTGTTTGATTTATTTGTCCGGAACATTTTGGATGGTTTAACAACTAAAATATCACCTGTCATCACATCAAAATCTTCTCCTTCTTCTTCAGCAAGGTTGACAATTGATATATCATTAAACTATTCCTTTAAATCTTTTTTTTCAACATGGATGCCTTAATTTCAGACTTCACGTGCTCGGGACAGTTAGAGCAAGGTCATGCATTCCTAAAACCCCCAACGAGGCGTTGTTTGTGGCGTGTAATTCCTCTTTTTGTTGTTTTATCACAAAAAATGCATATCACACTGTTGTTGTCGGATTCATTTGATAGTATAGCATATTTCCATGCTGGATTTTTTTTTAAAGATTGAACTGAATCTGACATTTTAAGATCACCTAAAAGCAAACAAATTTAGATAAAAGAAACATAATATTGTCCAAAAAACATAATATGGGGGCTGCCGAGGGTCCAAGGGGGCTCTGCCCCCTTGCGGGGTTCGACCTAGGCCGTGCCGCCGGAACAAAATTTATTTGTAAGAGGAATTTTGAAGTTCGTTTGTATAGAAATTAGGGAGCAGTACCAAGCGTGTACCTAGTTGTAGCAAGCTGTACCGAGCGGTACAGAGCATGTAACTAGAAGTACCGAGCGGTACCGAGCGGTACCGAGCATGTACTGAGCGGTATCATGCATGTACTTACGATACCGAGCGTGTATTGAGCGGTATCATACATGTACTTAGCGATACCAAGCGTGTACGGAGCGTGTACCTAGTTTTACCGAGCTGTACCGAGCGGTACAGAGCATGTAACTAGCAGTACCGAGCATGTACCGAGCGGAACCGAGCATTTACATAGCGGTACCGAGCGGTATCATGCATGTACTTAGCGTACCGAGCATGTACCTAGCGGTACCGAGCATGTACCTAGTTGTACCGAGCTGTACCGAGAGGTACAGAGCATGTAACTAGCGGTACCGAGCGGTATCCAGCATATACATAGCGGTACCGAGCATTTACTTAGCGATACCAAGCATGTACCTAGCGGTACCGAGCATACCTGTTAAGTTGTAAATTCTTGTAAGAAATAATCGTGCAAAACAACAGAGTTGTGCGGAACAGACGGAGGTTGCAAATCGGAGTCAGTTGGTAAGATTTTATTGGAACAGATGAGAGAGGGGCGGATTTTGCAAAAGCACTGCTCAGTGAGACGATTTGGCGGAAACGACTTCAACTTCGGGACAGATCGGCTGGATTCGGCGGAAGCAGCGAATGCAGCAAACAGAAAACCTTCGACTTCGGAATAGATTCAGCGACCTTAACTTAGGGACTGCGGGATGTGTTCGGCAGATGCAGCAAACATAAAATCTTTCGTGAAATTAGGGCAATGAATAGTCGTTTATCTTAAAATATAGATATATTTTTAAATATAAAAAATATTCATAAGTATACCGAAATTTAAAAATAATTTGTCGCGCTATTTTGCGCCGAGCGCAATGCGCCGTGGCTCACATGTGGCGCAAATAGCGCGCGCTATTTTAAACACATGCACCTCGCCATGAACATGACGCCGTAGGTGCGCCGCACCGCGCCGTGCGCCATGGCACGAGCTATTTTGCGCCATTGACAGCTATGGCCAGATCAGTGGAGATTGAGTGTTAATTTTTATTTTTAAGAATAAAGGTGATGCATAGAAGTGTGCGAATTATAGAGAAATTAAGTTAATGTGTCATACTTTAAAACTATGGGAGCGAGTTATGGAGCGTACGTTGCGGCGTGATACTAATATTTCTCAAAATCAATTTGGATTCATTCCGGGTAAGTCTACTATGGAAGCCAAATATTTATTGAGAGGTATAATGGAGAAATATAGAGATCTACATATAATATTTATTGATTTAGAGAAAGCATATGATAAAGTTCCAAGAGAAGTGTTATGAATAGTTTTTGAAAAGAAAGGAGTTAATAATGCTTATATTCAAATCATTAAAGATATGTATGCAGGAGCTATTACTTGTGTTCAAACACAAGGTGGTTTGACCAAGTATTTTTCTATTTCGGTTGGATTACATCAAGGATCAGCCTTAAGTCCGTATCTTTTTGCTTTAGTCATGGATGTTCTCACTAAACATTTGCAAGAGTATGTATCTTGGTGTATGCTCTTTGCTTATAATATTCTTCTTGTTGATAAGACTAGAGAGGGAGTTGAAAGTAAACTTGAATTATGGAGATCAACTTTAGAGTCTAAAGGTTTTCGCTTGAGTACATTTAAAACTGAATATATAGAGTGTAATTTTAGTAGCATTAGGCCTAGTGAGAGGATTGTGACTTTGGGCGATCAAGTCATTAATAAGAGTACACGTTTTAGATATCTTAGTTCTATTGTTCAGAGTGATGGTGAAATAGATGGGGATATTATCAGCAGAATTCAAGCTAGATGGTTGAAGTGGAGGAATGAATCGAACTAATTGTGCGATGGAAAAGTCCCACTCAAACTTAAGGGAAAATTCTATAAGATGGTGGTGAGACCTGCAATGCTTTATTGTGTCGAATGTTGGCCATTAAAAGAGAAGCATAATACTAAGTTAAGTGTTGCAGAGATAAGGATGCTTAGGTGCATGAGTGGCTTGACCCTTAGAGATATGATACAAAATGAGCATATATGTGAAAAGGTTGGAGTAGCTCCAATGGAAGA
Source organism: Dendrobium catenatum (assembly GCF_001605985.2). NCBI lineage: Eukaryota > Viridiplantae > Streptophyta > Magnoliopsida > Asparagales > Orchidaceae > Dendrobium > Dendrobium catenatum. Next base: position 369,582 of record NW_021456829.1, read on the forward strand.
TAATATTAAAGAGAGTCGCCTTATATGGTTTGGTCACATTAAACGAAGGCCTTCTAATGACCCGGTTAGGAAACATGAGGTATTAGATTCAACTTCTGTTAAGAAAGGTAAAGGTAGACCTAAAAAGACTTGGTTAAAAAATATAAGAAATGAATTTTCTTTATTAGATTTAAATCAGAATTTGACTTTTAACCGGACACAATGGCGAAAAAGGATTCATGTAGCTGACCCCACATAGTAGGACAAAGGCTTAATATTGTTGTAGTGCTATTTTAGGATTAGATAGGGGTATATAAAGAATATTAACAAAAATATTTTGAGAGTAAGACTCTAGATCTTCAAATTTTGTCTTGTGCATGAGGAAGTTAATTTTATGTGGAAAAATGTACCTACTAATGTTAAAATATTGCAAAAGATATGCTTGAAGTATCAAAGGGAAAAGCTCCTACTAGTAAAAATAATTAATGGTGGAATCAAAATGTACAAGAAAAAATTAAATAAAAAAAAAAAGATTTATTATAAAAATTAGTTTACTGGGAAATGATATAAAAATGTCTGTAAGAAGTCTAAGAAAGCAATATGTGATGCAAGATTTTAGTTTTTAATGATTTATATAATATATTACATACTAAGAATGGCGAAAGATATATTTATAGGTTAGCCAAACAAAGAGATATGGGTAGGATAGATTTAGTTCAAGTGAAGTGTATTAGGGATGAAGATCAAAAAATGTTTTTATTAGAAGAGAATATTTAACAAATGTGGATGAGATACTTTGTTAAACTTTTCAAAGAAGATTGTAAGAATGTGTTTGACTTTAGTGACCTTAGCACCCAAATAAAAATAAAGATTTTTGTTGTTATTAGTGTTTAGTAAAACCTATGTTAGAGAGGTTTTAAAAAAAAACGTAGTGTGGAAAAGCTCTTAGACCTAATGATATTCCAATAAATGTATGGAAATGCTAAGGAGAAAAGAAATCTCATGGCTTACTAAACTTTTAATATTATTTTGAAGACTAAAAGATGTTAGATGAGTAGAGAATGAGTGTGTTGATTCTTATTTTTAAGAAAATAGGTGATGCACAAGATTGTACGAATTATAGAGGAATTAAGTTCATGTGTCATATTTTAAAACTATAGGAGAGTTACGGAGCATAGGTTGCGGCGCGATACTAATATTTCTCAAAATTTAATTGGATTCATGCCGGGTAGGTCAACTATAGAAGCTATACATTTATTGAGATGTTTGATGGAGAAGTATAGAGAGAGTAATGAGGATCTTCATATGATACTTATTTAGAGAAAGCATATGATAAAGTTCCAAGAGAAGTGTTTTGTTGAGTTCTAGAAAAAAAAGGGGTTAATAATACTTATATTCAAGTCATTAATGATATGTGTGCATGAGCTATTACTTGTGTTCAAACACAAGGTGGTTTGACCAAGTATTTCATATTTCAATTGGATTACATCAAGTATCAACCTTAAGCCCATATCTTTTTGCTTTAGTCATGGATGTTCTCACTAGACATTTGCAATAGGTTGTACCATGGTGTATGATTTTTGCGGATGATATTCTTCTTGTTGATAAGACTAGAGAAGGTAAACTCGAATTATGGAGGTCAACCTTAGAGTCCAAAGGTTTTTGTTTGAGTAAATTTAAAACAGACTACTTAGAGTGTAACTAAAGAGAAAGCACAAGCAGAAAAGTAGAAAGCAACTAAAGAGAAAGCACAAACTACAAATAAATACAGCCTAAAAGTAGAAGGGAGCTTGATCAAGTGGTAGTGGCTAGTGGTACTTGTAAATAGATGCAAACTGCTCGCCAAATCAAGTCATATCCACCTCATGCTACTTCTGCTGCTATTGAATGTGAGTATCAAGGCGTGCCACCAACTGATCAAATCACTGAAAAAATGTGTCGTAGTAAGGAAGCTCGTATGCAGGTGCTATAGCTGGTGCTATAGTTTGTGCTATAGCTAGTGCTAGAGCAGGAGGAGCCAAAAGGTCTCCCCCTGCCTCGTTGAACTTTGACTCTTCGTTGGGCTCTTCCCCTTGGTAACGATGAAAGAAAAGATGAAAAAAGCCATCAAAGTAGAAAATAGGAAATGTATTTTCCAGTACGGGATACATAAGCTGATACTTCTGATCAAAAACATAGGCAATTAGGTGACCTAGTGCAAGGTTATGCTTATGATAGGTTGTTCACATGCAAAGGGAAGTGAGGTTTTGAAGATAACTAATGATCATTTGAAATTCATCAAAAGAAGTGTCGAACATAATCATTTAGGTAACTACAGACAGAAGTGGAGAGATATTTACTTTATCTCCAGCTTTAGGAAGAATATAAGTCCAAAGAACATGATAGATGATATGAGCGTTTTGATTTAAGGACTGGACAAGGGGCTGGTGTCAGTTCAGATGAGTGTTCCTTTTAATTAAATTTATTTTGGTCCAGTCATAGTCTCCCCTAGAAGATACAACATGGGGTTGAACCCCTTCTGTGGACAGGTGTAACTACATAGATATGTCATGTTTGACAATTTTTATGGGTCATTTTCAAACATATGAGGTCATGATAGAGAAATCAGCATACTCGCAAGCTCACAAAAAATTCATAGAGAAGTTCGGAGTTAAAAGTGAAGGCGAGTGTGAAGAGAATTTGAAGAGTACTGGTGGCAAAAATGTCTTTTACTCAATAATTGAGAATTGATTGGTCAGGAATGCAAGGGGGGTAATGTGAGCTTCCTTGAATCTGTGGTAGGCACATTAATCCTCAATCGTTTGGAACCGGTCGTCAACAGAACGACGAGAGGAATTGCCTTGAAGTAGTTGATAGGCTCGCTTGCCACCGACCATAAGAATCTTAAGAATAGGAATTTAGAAGCTATGTGATGAATATGAAATTGTGTAAATGAAACCTTAGAATTCCTTCTCTTATGTAATTTTTTTAGCAAATCGTACAGCACGATCGAGATTCATATTAGATGATCATAAGGATTAAATTCATCTCGATGATTTATTAAAAAAGTGGTAAAATTATATAGTACAATCAGGATCGTACTGGACGATCTTCCAGAGGAGTCATTAGTACAACTTTGACTAAAATCATATAGTACAAAAAGGTATTCATAAAGTACAATGCCGTTTTGAAGATCATACCAGACGATTAATTCGTTCAATGATTACTGACACGTATATCATACAGTACGAAAGGTTGAATCATATAGTACGATCATCAATTATTGGTGAGATCAGAGCCATTTATTTAATGAATGCTGTGGATGTCTAGTTGTGTGTGGATCATACAATATGATGTGAACAAATTTTTTAAGTTTTAACTTTTTTTATTTTAAGATGTGGTTCAATGTGTGTGATGAATAGGGAATACCTACTAACTAGAAGCAAACAAAAATAAATAAAACCAACAACAAATCAATAAAGAAACATGCATTACAAAATGTAATACATATTTAAGCACACACAAAAACAACTGGTTACAAATGATTGATGAATTCACTTTCATTCTAAATCAAGCTTGAATGTCAATAACACCTAGTCTAGTCCTCAAGGTGCTAAAGGTGTCATAGTTTAAGCTTTTGGTGAAAATATCTGTCAATTGATTTTTAGTTGCAACATGATGCAGTTCTATATCTCCCTTGGCTATATGATCTCTAATGAAATAATGTATAATGTTTATATGCTTATTGCGGGAGTGTTGAATTGGGTTTTAGAAATATATATGGCACTAATGTTATCACACATGATATAAATGATGCCCACGGATAATCCAAGATCTAGGATTTGTTGCTTTAGCTATAAGACTTGAGCAACACAACTTCCTACAGCTATGTATTCTTCCTCAGCAATAGATAGTGCTACTAAATTTTACTTCTTACAAGATCAAGAATCTAATGATTGCCCTATAAATTGACAAATTCTTGAGGTGTTTTTTCTATCTATCCTACACCCTGCAAAGTCTAAGTCTGAATATCCTATGATTTCAAAAGAAAAGTTACGTCTAGGATACCAGATACCTATGTTTTGGGTGCCTAAAAGATATTTAAGAATTCTCTTAACTGCAGTGATGTAAGATTCCTTATGATCAGTGCTTGAAATCTTGCACACAGGTATACACTAAACATTATATCAGGTTTGCTAGCTGTCAAATACATAACTGATCCTATTATCCCACTATACTTCTTCTAATCTACAGATTTTCCATTTAGATGATTATCTAATAAAATGGTAAAGCTCATGGGTGTATTTATTGCCTCTGCATTATTTATATCATACTTCTTTAGAATATCCTTGATATATTTACTTTGACTAAGAAATGTTCCATCATCTAATTGTTTCACACTAAATCTAAGTAAGCTCTTCCAACATACGCATCTCAAATTTCTCGTTATTTTGAAAATTCATCACAAAGATTTTTATTGGTTGATCCAAACAGTATATCATCTACATAAATTTGAATAATGAGTAAGTCATCTCCTATTTTTTTAGAAACAGAATGGTATCTACACTACCCTTAACAATAGAACTATCTATGAGAAATGTGCTTAGCCTCTCATACAAAGCTATAGGTGCTTGCTTCAACCCATACAATTCCTTTTTCAATTTATAAACATGATTGGAAAATGTTGAATGTTCAAATCCAGGGGGTTGTTCTACATAAACATCTTCTTTAATAATCTCATTCAGAAAGGCACTCTTTACATCCATTTGATACAGCTTGAAACCTCTAAAGCAAGCAAAGTCTAGCAACACTCTAATGGATTTTAACCTAGCTACAAGGGAAAAAGTCTTCTCAAAATCAATGTCATCAATCTGATTGTACCCTTAGCTAATAACTTGGTCTTATTCCTAATCACTACTCCAGAATCTTTCATCTTATTTTTGAACACCCATTTGGTTTATACAACACTCTGGTTCTTAGGTCTACTAACCAATTCCCAAAATTTATTCCTAACAAATTGATTCAATTCTCCTTGCATAACTAGGATCCAAATTCATCAAATAGGACTTGATCTACACTAGTCGGTTGTACCACGGAGATGAATGCAGAATGACTAACCTCATTCTTAAGTACATGCCTAATTCTAACTCCTACAGATAGATCTCCTAAGATGAGTTCCCTAGGATGACAAAATGAATATCTTCAATCTCTAAACAATGGCTCCTGAGGTTCTATTCCATCTCCTAGGTAACTAATCTTAGGAGATCTGATGCTATCAAGAATTTATGTACTTTTTATTTTATTTGAACAATAGTATATTTTGTTTTCTATTTTATTTTCTTTTCTTTTTTAGCTATCCAATGATGGGAAAGCATCCAATGATCATGGTATGTAGTGCATATGGCTTGGTAGATCTTTGTTTGCTGGCTCGATTGGGCCCTGGCTGCTGTGGTTCTCGGGTTGGGCTGTTTGGAGCCATTTCGGTTTTGAGCTTGTTCTCTAAAGTTGCTTGAGCTTGAAGTTTTAGAGCTCTTAATCCTCAAAAGGTACCTGCATTATGAAGTTTACTTTTGGAGTGGCCTTGTCCCTTACCCTTCCCCTTTTTCTTCTTGTCTCTTAGAAAACTGTGGCTTGCTATTAATTGGGGCTGAATTCTATGCTTTGAATTCATTGGAAGTTAATGAAATTTTAAATGCTATCATTTCAGCCGGCTGATATTTCCATGCCTGGGCCTTTTACCAGAAACATTAACTCCTTGATTCCGTGAACCTTTTTGGCTTCAGTGAATAAAAAGCTTAATTCTGGCGGTGCTGCTTGCTTACCGAACATGGACTCCTTAGGTTCCAGAACTGCCCTTTGATTCCTGTTCTGGTTTTAAGAGGGGCTGATTTCCGAAATGGGATGCTTTTTCGTAACTATGGCTGCTTTTGAATTTTTCGGTCTGCTTGCTGGTTCCAGTGAGATCTGGGCTGTTTTTCCAAAATGACTCGTTGTGATAATCCTTTGAAAATAAAAGCTTGGGATGTTGTGAAATTACTTAAGGTGACTTTTGGCATTTCTCTACTTTGCTATAAACAAGAGATGATTGTTGTGAAGGGGAGTTGATATTTTGAGCATAAATTTGCTATTAAACCTGCGGGTTTGATTCGGAAATCTGCGGGCTCTTTCAACCTTCTTTTCGTCATCCCCTCCGGAAATCTGCGGGCTCTTTCACCCTTTCTTCTCGGGCCT